>NC_066580.1:177254345-177361845 GCF_024323335.1 Lathyrus oleraceus | reverse complement strand
GGATTTAAGGTTTTTTCTAAATTAAAATGCATTTTAATTCATTTTAAATGTGATTTTTAATTGATTAAATGTTTAAAAATTGTGTTAAGCCATTTTTATGGTCTTTTGATGTTTGACTTTCTGTTTGGGCCTTGGTCATGATTGATTTGACTTTTGTTTGATCAAAACCATTGGATTTAGGGGATTTATGAAATGTACATCTCATCTCCCAAAATGAATGGATGGTATTGATCAGATGAAATTCCTCCCATGATCAATTTGTGTTTCTATTTCTCCTTCCCTCTTTATCTTCATCCCTATTCTTCCTTATTCCCTTATTTAACCAATGAAATCTTTAATGTCTAAATGTTAATTGATTCATCAATGACCTTGTGGTATGTTTTAGGAGTTTGAATCAATATAAGTCAGAATGAGAGAGGTCTTTCCCATTTTTTCTTAGTGTGTGGTATGTTTTAGGAGTTTGGTTCTTTGTACCAAATCTCTAACATGAATTAACACCTATATTTTTATTGCCCGACCTCAGATAGTTAGGAATTCTACATAAGTCCAATTACGATTGCTTAACATAAAGCTAAATTTGACCCTCAAGGCATAACATTCTAGTAAGTGAGATTGTAATTCTCCCATTCTTCATGGCATTGTGTGGAAACTTGACCTTTTTTCCTTTCATGGGAGCTAGTGGCATACTTGTTGAATTATCCAAGTTGGAGCCCTTCTCATGGAAGATGTCTTGGTTCAAGGATTCATACTTGTGAATGAATGGTTGAGTATTCTCCAAAGAATGACTTAATCAATTAAAACTCACCACTAACACTTGAATAACATTTGACTAACTCTTATTAATGTTGCTTTTACTTTCAAGCCATTTACTTTATGCAATTTAAATTTCAACACCTTTATCATTCATTACCATTTACATTTCATGCAACTTGTTTATGTGTCAAGTCATTTTCACTTTGCTAATTGGAGCCATATCTAGTGATTGTATATATTGTTTGTTTGTCTTTGTTTTTTTTTGTGGTCTTAGGACCTTAAAACACCTAATAATAACAAAAACCCTAAAAAAATATCTGGTTGGACTGTTGGCACATGATCTAAACTTTTAGATTTAGGATTAGGCAACATTCCCTATGCTAAAGGACTTGACCAATGCTAACTTTTGAGACTGAGCTATCTTGAACTATAACTTCATCTGATGCAAGACTTTGAGTGGCCTTGATTTCATCTGCTACTCTGTCTTTGTGCTTAATTGTTATTTTGTTATTATTGTCTATGTCTGATGTTTTGTTCTGAGGTGATCAAGGAATATTTCATCTGCTAAATGGGAAGATATTGAAGACTACTAGCTATTGGAATGCTTGCTTGGATATCATTGCTATATTTATTTGATGCCTTGATCTTACATGGTGCTTGGATATTTCTCATTGCTTATTGCTTATTGCTTGTTAAAATCCAAAGGAAAATGAGTTTCTATATGACATTCTTGTCTGTTGGATTACATCCCATTGGTCAAAACTTTTTAACCCTTAACTTTTAAATTTTGCTTAGGGTGGTCTCTTTATCTCTCCCACTTCTTTAATTTCAAAATATCTCCCCCTTTTAAAAAAACCCTTCTTTGTCTTGTGATTTCAAACATAGACATGCTTTAATGATTAGAAACTTTGGCCTTATGCCATTGAATTTTTAAAAATCTTTTCTTAAATCAAACTTGTAAATAAACTTAACCATATTGACTTCAATTTCAAAAGGACAAAAAGAACTAACAACTCCATACAAATATTTGGCCTTTTGTGCCTTTTCCTATTAATTTTTTGTTAAAAGCAATTCACTAACTCCTTTGAAATTTTTACCACGAACTACGGGGTTTTTATTCCTCATTTTTATGTTGGTACGTAGACATAAGATCGAAGGTCTTGTAAAATACAAAAATATAATTAATGAATTCTTTTATCATCCCTACACTCTTTATTTCATCAAACATCATTTATACCCAAAAACATATGCATGCAAAAAAGGGCTCCCTAGGAGTACTTAGGACACTTTGGGTGCTAACACCTTCCCTCTGTGTAACCAACCCCCTTACTTGTAATCTTTGGCATTTTATTAGTTTTGATTTGGAAACTTCTTATCTTTGGGGTTTGTTCATACTTTTACCTTTTCCCTTTGGAAACAATAAAAGCGCGGTGGCGAATCTGGTTTTATTGACGTTAAGTTTACCCATAGCTTGATGGTCATGAATTTATCGCTATAGAAATTAAGTGGCGACTCTACTAGGGAGTAGTCCTCAGTGGGTTTAACCTAGTTTTTATGTGTATATATTTGTATATTTGATGTTGTTTTATATGGTTTGTGTGATATAATTTGTTTGTTGTGCTTGGTGATCTCTAAGTGGTGAGATAAGTTCTAACCCGAACTCTAGTAAAATTAAGATATGAGGATGGTATAGTCATGTTCAACTTGTGTAGAGTAGTCCTTAACAAGTTCGCTTGAGACCCATCTACTCAATGGAGACCCCCTTGGAATTATTGATGTCACACGAGTTAATTATGGATAGACATTACTCTTTCTGATCTGGGAGTCCGAGAAGCTGAGGACCGTAGAACATTTAACCCAACTTGGCATATTTAGGATGTAATGCATAGACTATTAAGGTGTAGACTTGATAACAGTTGTTACGCGATACTACACTCAGATAAGTCTCTGTTGAGAATATTATGGGTTGATGAGTCAGTCATCCTAACCTATTGTAGCGGTAAATTCATGACCATCAAGCTATGGATAAACTTAACGTCAATAAAACCAGAGTCGCCACCGCACTTTTATTGTTTCCAAAGGAAAAGGGAAAAGTACGAACAAAACCCAAAGATAAGAAGTTTTCAAATCAAAACTAATAAAATTCCAGAGATTACAGGTAAGGGGGTTGGTTACACAGAGGGAAGGTGTTAGCACACAAAGTGTCCTAGGTACTCCCAGGGAGCCATTTTTTATGTGTATATGTGTTTTGGTATAAAAGATGTTTGATAAAAAATAGAGTGTGGAGATGAGAAAAGAATTCATTGATTATATTTTTGTGTTTGGCAAGACCTTCGGCCTTGTGCCTACGTACCAACATAAAAATGAGGGATAAAAACCTCGTAGTTCGTGGTACCAATTTCAAAATGAGTGGATTGCTTTTAATCAAAAGTTTAAGTAAAATTAGTCACAAAGGGCCCAAGAGTTTGAATGGGTGTTAGTTCTTTTTGTATTTTGAAATTTTAAGTCAAATATGGTTAAGTTCATTTAAAGGTTTGATTTAAGAAAAGAGTTTGGAAATTCATTGGCATAAGGCCAAAGTTTCTAATTTGAAAATAAGGTTTAAGTTTGAAATCATAAGCAAAGAAGACTTTTGAAAAGGGGGAGAGATTTTGAAATTTAAGAAATGGGAGGAGATGAAGAGACTAATCCTAAGCATAAAATTAAAAGTTAAGAGTTGAAAAGATCTTACCAATGAGATGCAATCCAACAGACAAGAATGTCATATAGAAAACCCACTTTTCCTTTGGACTTTAATCAAGCAATAATCAGTAAAGCCATTATCAATATCAAGCATCATGAAGACCAAGGCATCAAATAAAGATGGTCACATCCAAGCAAACAAATCACATAGCTAGCAATCTTCTTTGTCTTCTCATGCACCAGATAAAATACTTTTTGATTAACTCAGAATAAAGGATCAGGCATGAGATGAAAATAACAGTTGTATCAAGACAAATGTAGCCGATGAGTTTGAGTGGAGCCCAATACTTGCATCAGATGAAAACTCAGTTCACAATCACTTGATCTTAGAATGTTAGCATTGGCCAAGTCCTTTTGCATATGGAATGTTGCCTAACTATAAGTCCAAAAGTTCAGATCAAACCCAACAGTCCACATAAACATTTTTTAGGGTTTTTGTTGTTTATTAGGTATTTTAAGGTCCTAAGACCACAAACACAAACAAAATACACAAAACAATATATACAATTACAATATAATGGCTCAAATGAGCAAAGTAAAAATGATATAAACATAAATAATTTAAATGATATGTAAATGACAATGAATGGTAAATGACTAAAAACTAAATTGCATAAAATAAATGACTTGAAAATAAAGCAAAGTTAATATAAAGTTAGTCAAATGTTAGTCAAAGTTATTTGGATGTTAGTAGAGTGTTACTTTTTATTTAATTAAGTCATTCTTTGGAGAACACTCAACCATCTATTCACAAGCATGGATCCTCGAACCAATACATCTTCCAAAGGAAGGAAAAAAGGCCAAGTTTCCACACAATACCATGAAAGATGGGAGACTTACAATCTCACTTACTAGAATATTATGCCTTTAGGGTCAAATTTAGCTCTATGTTAAGCAATCGTAATTGGACTTATGTAGAAGTCACAACTATCTGAGGCCGGGTGTAGTACCCTAAAATTTGCCCCTTATTTTTGCTTTTTGCCTAACCTCATTCATGTCTCATTCACACACGTCGTTCATTCATGATTAACACTTGTTAACAAATATCATAGATTCAAAGTTCATGGTTGGTAAAATCAGGGATTTGGCTTGAAGATTGTGGTTTTCCTCATCGGGTGTGGGTGAAACCTTAATTGCTTGAATCATGACATTTTAGGATCCTTTTGGTTTTCCTTAACTTGGAATCCCTAGTTGTGGTTCCTACATTAGTGCATTGCTTGTACTGACTATAATGCTTTAATTTCGTACAGGAGAAATATAAGCATAAACATAACTTCTCGATTATGTTATACCTAGTCTCTGTATCGTTTAAAACCCTACTAAGGTAGTAAATGACTCTTTCGAAACCATTATCATCCTCTTGTGCTAACATGCTTCCTAAGGTTTTATCAGATGCAGATATTTATAATCTCATACTTTTATTTCTACAAGGTGGCATCAAGATTGGTGGGTGGCTCAAGTACGCTTTAATCTTATCGAACGCTACTTGCTGAGCTTGCCCCAATTCGAACACTTCCTTGTCGAGTCGAAGCAAAGGGTAAAATGCTTGCCTCTTCCCACTAAGGTTTGAGATGAATCTCCTTAGGAAATTGATCTTGCCCAGCAGTGACTGCAAACCTTTCTTCGTTGATGGCACTTTCGCTTCCATGATGGCTTTGGTTTTATTCTGGTTTATTTCGATCCCTTTTTTATGGACCACGAAACCTAGAAAATCCCAAGCCTGCACACAAAAAGCACATTTTAGAGGGTTCATTTTTAGACCATATTTTCTCATTCTTTCGAAAGATACTCGAAGGTGTTCTATATGACTTTTCCCTGAAATATACTTAACAATGATATCGTCTATATAGATTTGCATAAAAGTCTCTATGAAATCATGGAAGATCGAATTCATCGCTCTTTGGTAGTTTGCCCCCGCATTTTTCAAACCGAAAGGCATCATTACCCATTCATAGGTGCCTAAGGCCCCAAGGCAACGAAATGCCGTTTTTGGGACATCTTCGGCAATGAATATTTGATTATACCCAGAATACCCGTCAAGCATGCTTAGATATTCATAACCTGCGGCAGAATCGACAAACATTTCCGCCATCGGCATTGAATATTCATCTTTTGGGGTTGCAGTATTCAAATCTCTAAAATATATGCAGACCCTTAACGTATCATTCTTTTTTACAACTGCACAATGTTAGCTAACCATTTGACATACCTGGCAGTACGAATGAAGTTACAATCGAGAAGTCTTTCAACTTCCTCCATGATCTTCGATGATATTGCTGGAGTAAATCGTCTTGGATTCTGCTTCACCGGCTTCTTTCAAGGTTTGATCGGCAGTTTCAATTCGACCAGCTCCCTACTTAAACTAGGCATTTCGTCATAGTCCCATGTAAAGCAGTCTTTAAACTCTCTCAGCAACTGGACCACTTCGATCTTGAGTTGAAGATGAATGTTGACGCTGATGCAAGTTGGCCTTTTTATTACCCTCTCTCCCAAGTCCACTTCTTCGAGGGGATCTTGAGCCAGCATCTTAATATTGGTCGCTAGCGGGTCCTTCTCGAAACCCAAAGGCTCGTCATTGTAGATCGCATCAAGCCTCTGGTCTTTCTCTTCGTCTTGACCTTCATCAGGTGGTCTTGGGTCAAAGCTTTCCCAAGACCTATTGGTGGAGAAATTTCACTAGCTTCGACAACCACTTTTTTACTTCGGCCTCTAAGGCCAATTGTTGCTTGTTTTCGGTTATGTAGGTTTTAATCCTCTTTAAAGCTGCAAACTCAGTCATCATCACTAAACTCACTTCCCCAACCTATGGGGTCAATTCTGGCTACTCCTAAATATCCTAAGTTATCTTCGCCCACTACCTCTCTGTCCCACCGGAAACCATAATGGGGGTGGAGTGATAAGGAACAGTGGGCATTGTCATCAGGGGTGAACACAAACTCAGCCAAATCACCAGGAGCTATAGTGGCTAAGTGCTTGTCGAATTGGCGTTTGTCAACATGATTGATAGGGGTTTTGAAATACCCCTGATCCGCCTCTATATTTTTGACAATGACATCTAGACGCCAGATTATAATCCTCTGGTGCATCGAAGATGGGATGGCTCCAACTCCATGGATTAATTCTCTTCCCAGCAACATGTTGTAGTTTGCCTTCGTTTCCACAATCATGAACATTGTGGACCTAGTGACCGTTCCCACAGTCAATTCGACTTGGATAACCCCCAGGATGGAACCTATTTTGCCTTCATAATTGGTTAACACCATATTATGAGGTTTGGCATCAGTGTCATATTTGCCAATTTTCGCTAACATGCGATGGGGCATCAAATTCACAGTCGCTCCACAATCTACCAGTATTTTATTAACTGGGATGTTTTCGACTTTTCCGGTGATGAAAAGGGGTTTCAAATGGCTCTTCATGGTGTCACTGGGTCTCTCCAAAAAAGCATTATGCTCCTCGACATAGCCATTGTTCATTATATAGTAACATACCAGTTTGTGGGCGGCCATTTCCCTCTCCGTGATACTGTTATTATCATCGACTTCAGTGATCCGATCGAATTCTCTGAGCATTACGGATACTACTCCGACTAATATGTCTAAGGAATCCTCCGAACCAGAGTCGAAGTTGTCAGTTAATAACTCATCTTCGGCAGCTATCTGATTTTCTCCGGTCGTCTTATTTGAAATCTTGGGATCTTTTTTGGTGAAGTTAGGGCCATCTTTTTTCTTCACCATCACGTTGGTACTTGATTCAGCCTGGTCCATTTCGCCAGCTTCTCTTTTGGCTTTTCGCCTTCTTTGTTCTCTTCTCCACTGGGACCTCGTCATAGGATTCTTTCCTTTATCGTTTTCGGGCACATGTGCGGTCCTTTTGTCGGGCCAAAATTCTTGGCGGTAGGCCATTGATGAACCTCTTTCAACCTCGAAGTTCTGCCACTTGCCATGTGTAACACCCCGATAAAATATGATAATTATTTAAATTAAGTTAATAGTATATTTATTAATTTAATTAAATAATTGGAATATTATTTGGAATTATTATTATTGGAATAATAAGTTGGAATATATATAAGAGTTCCATTTGGTAAAGAAAGTTTTTTTCACGTGAAAAGGGAAAGCGACAGAAAAAGTGAGAAAAGGGCAAAGAGGAAGAGCAAGAGAGCAAGGGTTGAAGAAAGGAAAAGCTTGAAGCTAAAAGGATTGTCGGATTTACTCAGGTAAGGGGGGTTTATCGTCGTTTAATGGGTATTATGGGTTAACATGTAATGGGTAGTGATAAGCCATTGATTTGACCCTAATTGGGATGTTGAATGCTGAAAAGTTGAGATGAATAAGTTATGTTAAAGCTGTAATTGAATCTGTAATTGGATGAGTCTTGATTTTCCAAAAGTGTAGCATTTTACGGAATTGGAATCGGAGGTCCGGAAGTCCTCCAACGGCGGAAAATGCGGAGAATTCTGCATTCTGCTTCGTGTTAGTGTAGGAACAGCTTTCTGTCTTGCGTTAACCGGTTAACCCAGGGTGTTAACCGGTTAACACTGTTATGAATTGTGAAATATTGCTGTCTGTCTTGCGTTAACCGGTTAACCCAGGGTGTTAACCGGTTAACACTGTTGTGAATTGCCAGGAAGCGTGTTCTGTGTTGCGTTAACCGGTTAACCCAGGGCGTTAACCGGTTAACACTGTGTGAAAAGTGAAAAATTTATATTTAAATGTGGTGCGCATGTTTGATGTTTGGCCTATATTGGCGTATGATATAATAGGGATCATTTCCCGTTGTTTTGAGCGGTAGGGGTATTAGTAGAGCGTGCTAATACTGTGATTGATTATGTGGCATGATATGATTATGTGATAAATATGTGGATGATGTATGATTGTATGCATAATGCTGTGGAGGTATCTATTATGTATGCAATTGTGAATGGACTGTTTATGGCTTAGAGTGTGAGCATATGTCCATTGTGGATGATTGTTGATGTTTGCATGACTAAGTGATTTAGCGTGCATAGTATGGCCTTTGTGGTGGTAGCTAATTCCCATGGTGAGGAATTAGTGATGAGTTATTTGGATTGTTGTTGATGTTTGCATGCTAGGTGATTTAGCGTGCATAGCATAGCCCTTGGGGTGGTAGCTAATTCCCATGGTGGGGAATTAGTGATGTGAGTCACTAGGTCTCAAATGAGTGGGACTAGTGAGCTTGGTAGCCGTATCTGGATTTGATCGGTGAGGTTGAACTATATGTTCACGAAGAGTCGGTACCGCATGCATGGAGTCTCATTGCATAATGTATGTATTGTGTATAATATGAATGGATGTGTTCCAATATTATACGTGTGTTTTGATGTTTATGTTGAGCATGATTATGAGTATGAGTTGATGTTGCCGTTACTGAATGTGTGATATGATTAGGGTGATGAGATGTGTTCATTTACTTAGCATTACATGATATTTTATAATGCTTATTATATCGATTGAGGAACTCACCCTTACAACTATGTTTCAGGTAACGAGCAGTGATTGAGTAGAAGCTAGTGCTTGGAGTCTAGTGTAGTTCCTTAGTGGGTCATGCTCTGGTAGTTGTAACATCGGGACGGGATGTTTTACCTTGTTTTATTTGATTGTGGTTGAACAGTTTACATGTAATGTGTTACATGTTTTGCATGTTGATTAGATTTCTATCCGCTGCGAATTATGCAAAGGTTTATTTTGATGAATAAATGAGCATGACGAGTTAATTTGGAACATGGTGTGAAGTGTCAAGTGTGACACCCTTAAATTGCATATCTACTCTGATTTATGTTTGGTTGTTTTAATTATTTATTGGGGTATTTTAGAAGGGTGTTACATTAGTGGTATCAGAGCATAGTCGGTCGAGTCGAGTCGTAATTATTCTGTTTCCCCGTACGTGATAGGTGTTGTGTAACCCTATCAGTACTTATTGTTTTAGCTTGTTGGGTTTTCAGAATAGAGATGGCTGGAAGAGGTAGAGACGATGCTGCGATTGCTGAGGCTCTGGGTATGCTAGCTGGAGTACTTGGAGGAAATCCGAATGTTGTGGGACTGGGAGCTGCTCGTCAACTGAGTGAGTTCCAGAAGAACAATCCTCCAATGTTTAAGGGAGCATACGATCCAGATGGTGCTCAGAAGTGGTTGAAGGAGATCGAGAGGATCTTCCGAGTGACTGAGTGTGCCGATAACCAGAAGGTCCGGTTCGGTACGCATATGCTGTCAGAGGAAGCAGATGATTGGTGGGTTGCTACCCGCACTGAGTTGGAAGCTGCTGGGAATGCTGAGATCACTTGGGCGGTGTTCAGAGAGAGATTCCTGAGGAAGTACTTTCCAGAGGATGTCAGAGGAAAGAAAGAGATAGAGTTCTTAGAATTGAAGCAGGGCAACCGGTCTGTTACTGAGTATGCTGCTAAGTTCACAGAGCTGTCGAAGTATTACACTCCCTATGATGAGGCTACTGGGGAATTTTCAAAATGTGTGAAGTTTGAGAACGGGTTACGTCCCGAGATCAAGCAGGCTATTGGGTATCAGCGGATCAAAGTGTTTTCTGACTTGGTTGACTGTTGCAGGATTTTTGAACAGGATACCAAGGCCAGAGCGGAGAGCTATCAGCAGAGGGTTGATAGGAAAGGCAAGAATCAGAATGATCGTGGGAAGCCGTATGCAGCTGGCAAAGGTTTCCAGAGACAGAGTGGGATGAAGAGATCTAGTGGGGGAGACTCCAGTGCCCCTGCTAAGTGTTACAGATGTGGTCAGGCTGGACATCGTTTCCATGAGTGTACCAGTAATGAGAAGAAGTGTTTCAAGTGTGGCAAAGGTGGTCACTTGGCCGCAGAGTGCCGGTTGAAGACTATGACTTGTTTCAACTGTGGAGAGGTGGGTCATATTAGCCCACAGTGTCCTAAGCCGAAGAAAGAGAACCAGTCGGGAGGCAAGGTCTTTGCTTTATCGGGTTCTGAGACTTCTGCAGATGATCGTTTGATCCGAGGTACGTGTTATATTAATGGCTTTCCTCTTGTAGCTATTATTGACACATGTGCGACTCATTCCTTTATATCTTTGGATTATGCTGTGAAACTTAAATTAGAGATATCTGAGATGCATGGGGGTATGGTGATTGATACTCCTGCGAAGGGTTCAGTGACTACTACTTCAGTTTGTTTAAATTGTCCTTTGAGTATTTTTGGTAGAGACTTTGGGATGGACCTCGTGTGTCTTCCACTAGTGCAGATTGATGTTATCTGGGTATGAACTGGTTGGTGTTTAACCGAGTTTCTATCAACTGTTTTGATAAGACTGTGATCTTTCCCGAGATTGAGGAAGGAAAGAGTTTGTTTCTATCAGCAAGGCAGGTGAATGAGGCAGTGGCAGATGGGGCAGAGTTATTTATGCTGTTAGCGACTTTGGAGGCTAAAGATACACTAGCGATTTGCGATCTAGCCGTGGTGTGTGATTTTCCTGATGTGTTTCCTGAAGAAGTGAATGAATTACCGCCAGAGCGTGAAGTTGAATTCTCGATTGATTTGGTACCTGGTACTAGGCCGATATCGATGGCTCCGTACCGAATGTCTGCTGTTGAGTTAACTGAATTGAAGAGTCAGTTGGAAGATCTGTTGGATAAGAAATTCATTCGTCCGAGTGTGTCACCGTGGGGTGCACCAGTGTTATTGGTTAAGAAGAAAGAAGGTACTATGAGGTTGTGTGTGGACTATAGGCAACTGAATAAAGTGACGATCAAGAATCGGTATCCTTTGCCGAGGATTGATGATTTGGTGGATCAGTTGGTTGGTGCGAGTGTGTTCAGCAAAATAGATTTGAGATCGGGGTATCATCAGATACGTGTAAAAATTGAGGATATTCAGAAGACTGCTTTCAGAACAAGGTATGGACATTATGAGTATTCTGTAATGCCTTTTGGTGTGACTAATGCGCCTGGAGTATTTATGGAGTATATGAATAGGATTTTCCATCCGTACCTAGACAAGTTTGTTGTGGTGTTTATTGACGATATTTTGGTGTATTCGAAATCTGAAGAAGAGCATGCTGAACATTTGAGAGTGGTTTTAGGAGTTCTACGAGAAAAGAAGTTATTTGCTAAACTATCTAAGTGTGAATTTTGGTTAGAAGAGGTTAGTTTTCTTGGTCATGTGATTTCCAGAGGTGGTATTGCTGTTGATCCTTCTAAGATAGAAGCAGTATCTAAGTGGGAAGCTCCGAAGTCAGTTTCTGAGATAAGGAGTTTTCTTGGACTTGCAGGTTATTATAGGAAATTCATTGAGGGATTTTCTAAGTTGGCGTTACCGTTGACGATGTTGACTAGAAAGGGGCAAGCGTTTGTTTGGAACTCAAAATGTGAAGAAGGTTTCCAAGAGTTAAAGAGAAGGTTAACTACTGCTCCTATTCTGATATTACCGAGTCCATCGGAACCATTTGAGGTTTACTGTGATGCTTCATTGTTGGGTTTGGGTGGTGTTTTGATGCAGAATAAGCAGGTTGTAGCTTATGCTTCGAGACAACTGAAGGTTCATGAGAGGAACTATCCGACACACGATTTAGAGTTGGCAGCTATGGTATTTGTTCTGAAGTTATGGAGGCATTACTTGTACGGGTCAAGATTTGAGGTTTTCAGTGACCATAAAAGTTTAAAGTATTTGTTTGATCAGAAAGAGCTGAATATGAGACAGAGGAGATGGTTAGAGTTTCTGAAGGATTATGACTTTGGTTTGAATTACCATCCGGGTAAAGCAAACGTAGTGGCTGATGCATTGAGTCGGAAATCATTGCATATGTCTATGTTAAGGGGTTAAGGAATTGGATTTAATTGAGCAGTTTAGAGACTTGAGTTTAGTGTGTGAGAGTACTCACAATAGTGTTAAATTGGGAATGTTGAAGTTAACGAGTGGTATTCTGGATGAGATTAGAGAGGGTCAGAAATCCGATGTGCTTTTGGTTGATAAGTTGACTCTAGTGAATCAAGGTCAAGGTGGTGAATTCAGAGTTGATGAGAATGGTGTTTTGAAATTTGGTAATCGGGTGTGTATTCCGGATGTTACCGAACTTAAGGAGAGTATTCTTGAGGAAGGACATCGTAGTGGCCTGAGTATTCATCCTGGAGCTACGAAGATGTATCATGACTTGAAAAAGTTATTTTGGTGGCCGGGAATGAAAAGAAAAAATTGCGAGTTTTGTTTATTCTTGTTTGACTTGTCAGAAGTCAAAGATTGAGCATCAGAAGCCGTCTGGGCTAATGCAACCGTTGGCTATTCCAGAGTGGAAGTGGGATAGTATCAGTATGGATTTTGTTTCTGGTTTACCGAGGACAATTAAGAATTTTGAAGCTATTTGGGTGATTGTTGACAGATTGACAAAATCGGCTCATTTCATTCTGATCAGAATGGATTATCCGTTAGAGAGATTAGCTGAGTTGTATATTGAGGAAATTGTAAGTTTGCATGGTATTCCGTCGAGTATTGTTTCGGACAGAGATCCTAGATTTACATCGAAGTTCTGGGAAGGTTTGCAGAGGGCTTTGGGAACTCAGCTGAGATTGAGTTCTGCATATCATCCGCAGACTGATGGTCAGACTGAGAGGACGATTCAGTCACTGGAGGATCTTTTGAGGGCTTGTGTTTTGGAGAAGGGAGGTGCTTGGGATTGCTATTTACCTTTGATTGAGTTTACCTACAACAATAGTTTTCATTCGAGCATTGGTATGGCACCGTTTGAAGCTTTGTATGGTAGGAGATGTCGGACACCTTTATGTTGGTATGAGTCCAGTGAGAGTGTTGTGGTTGGACCGGAGATTGTTCAACAAACTACGGAAAAGATTAAGATGATTCAGGAGAAGATGAGGATTGCTCAGAGTCGTCAGAAGAGTTATCACGACAAGAGGAGGAAGTCACTTGAGTTTCAAGAGGGAGATCATGTGTTTCTTCGTGTTACTCCGATAACTGGGGTTGGTCGAGCTTTGAAGTCGAAGAAGTTGACACCTCGATTTATTGGTCCTTATCAGATTTTGGAGAGGATAGGGGAGGTAGCCTATCGTATCTCTTTACCGCCGTCACTTGCGAATTTGCATGAGGTTTTTCATGTGTCTCAGTTGAGGAGGTACATTCCTGATCCGTCGCATGTGGTCCAAGTAGATGATGTACAGGTGAGAGATAACCTGACTGTTGAAACATCACCTATGAGGATAGAGGATCGAGAGTTGAAGCAGTTGCGGGGTAAAGAGATTGCTTTGGTAAAGGTAGCTTGGGGAGGACCAGCAGGTGGCAATGTGACTTGGGAACTTGAGAGTCAGATGAAGGAATCTTATCCTGAGTTATTCGCTTGAGGTATGTTTTCGAGGACGAAAACTCTTTTAGTGGGGGAGAGTTGTAACACCCCGATAAAATATGATAATTATTTAAATTAAGTTAATAGTATATTTATTAATTTAATTAAATAATTGGAATATTATTTGGAATTATTATTATTGGAATAATAAGTTGGAATATATATAAGAGTTCCATTTGGTAAAGAAAGTTTTTTTCACGTGAAAAGGGAAAGCGACAGAAAAAGTGAGAAAAGGGCAAAGAGGAAGAGCAGAGAGCAAGGGTGAAGAAAGGAAAAGCTTGAAGCTAAAAGGATTGCCGGATTTACTCAGGTAAGGGGGGTTTATCGTCGTTTAATGGGTATTATGGGTTAATATGTAATGGGTAGTGATAAGCCATTGATTTGACCCTAATTGGGATGTTGAATGCTGAAAAGTTGAGATGAATAAGTTATGTTAAAGCTGTAATTGAATCTGTAATTGGATGAGTCTTCATTTTCCGAAAGTGTAGCTTTTTACGGAATTGGAATCGGAGGTCCGGAAGTCCTCCAACGGCGGAAAATGCGGAGAATTCTGCATTCTGCTTCGTGTTAGCGCAGGAACAGCTTTCTGTCTTGCGTTAACCGGTTAACCCAGGGTGTTAACCGGTTAACACTGTTATGAATTGTGAAATATTGCTGTCTGTCTTGCGTTAACCGGTTAACCCAGGGTGTTAACCGGTTAACACTGTTGTGAATTGCCAGGAAGCGTGTTCTGTGTTGCGTTAACCGGTTAACCCAGGGCGTTAACCGTTAACACTGTGTGAAAAGTGAAAAATTTATATTTAAATGTGGTGCGCATGTTTGATGTTTGGCCTATATTGGCGTATGATATAATAGGGATCATTTCCCGTTGTTTTGAGCGGTAGGGGTATTAGTAGAGCGTGCTAATACTGTGATTGATTATGTGGCATGATATGATTATGTGATAAATATGTGGATGATGTATGATTGTATGCATAATGCTGTGGAGGTATCTATTATGTATGCAATTGTAAATGGACTGTTTATGGCTTAGAGTGTGAGCATATGTCCATTATGGATGATTGTTGATGTTTGCATGACTAAGTGATTTAGCGTGCATAGTATGGCCTTTGTGGTGGTAGCTAATTCCCATGGTGAGGAATTAGTGATGAGTTATTTGAATTGTTGTTGATGTTTGCATGCTAGGTGATTTAGCGTGCATAGCATAGCCCTTGGGGTGGTAGCTAATTCCCATGGTGAGGAATTAGTGATGTGAGTCACTAGGTCTCAAATGAGTGGGACTAGTGAGCTTGGTAGCCGTATCTGGATTTGATCGGTGAGGTTGAACTATATGTTCACGAAGAGTCGGTACCGCATGCATGGAGTCTCATTGCATAATGTATGTATTGTGTATAATATGAATGGATGTGTTCCAATATTATACGTGTGTTTTGATGTTTATGTTGAGCATGATTATGAGTATGAGTTGATGTTGTCGTTACTGAATGTGTGATATGATTAGGGTGATGAGATGTGTTCATTTACTTAGCATTACATGATATTTTATAATGCTTATTATATCGATTGAGGAACTCACCCTTACAACTATGTTTCAGGTAACGAGCAGTGATTGAGTAGAAGCTAGTGCTTGGAGTCTAGTGTAGTTCCTTAGTGGGTCATGCTCTGGTAGATGTAACATCGGGACGGGATGTTTTACCTTGTTTTATTTGATTGTGGTTGAACAGTTTACATGTAATGTGTTACATGTTTTGCATGTTGATTAGATTTCTATCCGCTGCGAATTATGCAAAGGTTTATTTTGATGAATAAATGAGCATGACGAGTTAATTTGGAACATGGTGTGAAGTGTCAAGTGTGACACCCTTAAATTGCATATCTACTCTGATTTATGTTTGGTTGTTTTAATTATTTATTGGGGTATTTTAGAAGGGTGTTACATTAGTGGTATCAGAGCATAGTCGGTCGAGTCGAGTCGTAATTATTCTGTTTCCCCGTACGTGATAGGTGTTGTGTAACCCTATCAGTACTTATTGTTTTAGCTTGTTGGGTTTTCAGAATAGAGATGGCTGGAAGAGGTAGAGACGATGCTGCGATTGCTGAGGCTCTGGGTATGCTAGCTGGAGTACTTGGAGGAAATCCGAATGTTGTGGGACTGGGTGTAACACCCCGAATTAAATAAGAGGATTATTTAATTAAGTTAATAATATATTTAATAATTTAATTAAATAAATTGAATTATTGGATGATTATTATTATTATTATTATTATTATTATTATTATTATTATTTGGAATAATAATTAGTGGAAAATATATAAGTTGGAATAAGAGAAAAAGGGTCATTCATTTTTGGTAAAGAGTTTTCACGTGAAACAGAGAAGCGGCTGAAAGGTGAAAAGTGGAGAAAGAGCAAAGGTTGAAGAACGGAAAAGCTTGAAGCTTAGAGATTGCCGGATTATCTCAGGTAAGGGGGGTTTATCGTCGCTTAATGGGTATTATAGATTAACATGTCATGGGTAGTGAGAAACCGTTGAATTGACCCTAATTGGGATTGTTGAATGCTGAAAGATTGTGATGAATAAACTGAGTTTAAGCTGTAATTGAGTCCGTAATTGTGTGAGTCGTGTTTTCCCGAACGTGTAGCTTTTTACGGAAATTGAATTGGAGGTCCGGAAGTCCTCCAACGGCGGAAAATGCGGAAACTCTGCATTCTGCCTTGTGTTAGCGCAGGAACTGCTGTTTTGTCTGTGTTAACTGGTTAACCCAGGGCGTTAACCGGTTAACACTGTTATATTTTGTGAAAATGTGCTGTTTTGCCTGCGTTAACCGGTTAACCCAGGGCGTTAACCGGTTAACACTGTTGCGTTTTGCCAGAAAATGTATTTTTGTCCTGCGTTAACCGGTTAACCCAGGGCGTTAACCGGTTAACACTGTTGGAAATTAGAAAAATTGGTATTTTAATGTTGTGAACGTAATTGGTGATTGGCCTATTTTAGTTGATTGTGAGGAATAATTTTGTTGGGTTTATGTTATGAAATGTTGATCCAAATATGTGGATCAGTTGTGTTAAAGTTGTTGAAAATACTGAGTTGGAGGCTTGATGAGCCAAAGTTGATTATAAGTTGATTTTTGTTGAAAACGTTGTTGTGTTGATATTATTATTATGTTGTTGACAATTTAAAGTCGTGTATGCCATGTACATTCATATGCATTAAGTCGGAGCTTTGCTCACACCACGTTGGCCTGGATTGGCAAAATTTTAAGTTGAAAGTTGAAGGCTTATGCCTTGATGCCCACTAAAATGGCAATGATTTTAAGTTGGGAGTTTTACTCCGAATGGTACCACATGCATGACGAGTCGAGTCTCATTAGAGTTGCATTCTGTTGGCTTGTTGTATGTGTATCAGTGGTATTGATCTTGAGTATGTATATGAGTTGTGCTGATATTGGGTGATTAATGAGTTAAATTACTTAACATAACATGATAATTTATAATGTTTGTTACATCGATTGAGGAACTCACCCTTACAATTATTTTTCAGGTAACGAGCAATGAGTTGAGTAGAAGCTAGTGCTTGGAGTCTAGGGTAGTCACCGTAGTGGGTCATGCTCTGATAGATGTAACATCGGGACGGGATGTTTTAATTGTTTATTGTCGGTTGTTGAACCATTTTTCATGTAATACGTTATATGTTTGTGGAATGGTTGAGTTGATTTATATCCGCTGCGAATTGTGCAAAAATGTTATTTTGATTAAATAATGAGCATGACAGTTATTATGTTGTTAAGTGTTGTGTGACACCCTTGGTGCATAATTACTCTGATATTTGTTGTTGTTATTTTAATTAAATATTTGGGGTATTTTAGAAGGGTGTTACATTAGTGGTATCAGAGCAGGTCGGTCTGTCCGGCCAGTTGTCGTGTCGTTACTGTCTAACAATTGTGTAATTATTACTAGTCTAACTTTTAAGTTGTGTTGTAGTGATAAGTTGAAATGGCTGGAAGGAATGACGCTGCAATGGTTGCCGCAATGCAAGCGATGGCACAAGCTGTGCAGAACTTGCCAAATGCTGGTGGTGATGCTGGATCACGTAGCTTGGCGACTTTTCAGAGAGAGAATCCGCCGGTGTTTAAAGGGAAGCATGATCCAGATGCAGCCTTGGGATGGTTGAAAGAGATTGAGAGAATCTTCCGTGTTATGGATTGCACTCCAGCTCAGAAGGTTCGGTATGGTACTCACATGCTAGCAGTCGAAGCTGATGACTGGTGGCTAGAGACTCACGAGAGGTTGACCGTGGCAGGTGAAGACATTACTTGGGATGTATTCCGTAGGGAATTTCTGAGAAAGTATTATCCGGAAGATGTCCGTGGTAAGAAGGAAATCGAGTTCCTTGAGCTGAAGCAAGGAAACATGTCTGTCACTGATTATGCTGCGAAATTTGTGGAGCTGTCCAAATTTTATCCTCATTACACTGGTGCTGGTGCTGAATTTTCAAAGTGCATCAAGTTTGAGAACGAATTGCGCTCTGAAATTAAGAAGGCTGTTGGGTATCAGAAGATACGCATTTTTACTGAACTGGTTGATAGCTGCAGGATATTTGAAGAGGACAATAATGCTCATTACAAGATTGTCAGTGACCGCAAGGGAAAGCAGCATCAAAACCGTGGCAAGCCGTATGATGCTCCAGTGGGAAAAGGGAAACAAGGAGCTGCTCCGGCTCAGAGGACTAGTAGGGGAGGTGCTCCTGCTGGTATAGTTTGCTTCAAATGTGGTCAGGCTGGTCATAAGAGTAATGTATGCACTGCTGAAGTAAAGAGATGTTTTCGTTGTGGTAAGACTGGTCATGCAATGGCTGATTGCAAGCACAAGGAAATGATTTGTTTTAATTGTGGCGAAGAAGGGCATATTGGAAGTCAGTGTCAGAAGCCGAAGAAATCTCAGACTGGGAAGGTGTTCGCATTGACCGGAACTCAAACCTCCTGTGAGGACAGACTTATCCGAGGTACATGTTACATATATGGTACTCCTTTAATTACTATTATTGATACCGGTGCTACCCATTGTTTTATTTCTGCTAACTGTGCTCGAAGACTGGGTTTAAAATTGTCCGCTTTGGATGGTGAATTGATTGTTGAGACCCCAGCTAAGGGATCAGTAACTACTTCTTTGGTATGTTTAAAATGTCCTTTGTCGATCTTCGATAAAGATTTCTATGTTGATTTAGTATGTTTGCAGTTGGATGGGATGGATGTAATTCTTGGTATGAACTGGTTAGAGTATAATTATGTTCATATAAATTGTCATCATAAGTCGGTGAGGTTTTCCACTCCTGAAGAGGAAGGAATTGACTTATTACCTTTCAGAGAATTGCGAAAATTGATGAAAGAGGGAGCTCAGATGTTTTCTTTGATGGCGACGTTGTCGGTTGAAAGTAAAGCTAAGATAGAGGAACTGTTAGTGGTGAAAGAATTCCCTGAAGTTTTTCCTGATGAAATTCCTAGTGTGCCGCCAGAGAGGGAAGTTGAATTTACTATTGATCTGGTACCTGGTACTAGGCCTGTTTCGATGGCACCGTATAGAATGTCGGCATCTGAATTGTATGAATTAAAGAAGCAATTGGAAGACTTACTTGAGAAGAAGTTTATAAGACCAAGTGTGTCGCCGTGGGGAGCTCCAGTGTTGCTAGTAAAGAAGAAAGAGGGTAGTATGAGGCTTTGTATTGATTATAGACAATTGAATAAAGTAACGATCAAGAATAAGTATCCACTACCGAGGATAGATGATTTGATGGACCAATTAGTGGGTGCTTGTGTGTTCAGTAAAATTGACTTGAGATCGGGCTATCATCAGATCAGAGTGAAAGATGAAGACATCCAGAAGACAGCGTTCAGAACTCGGTATGGACATTATGAGTATTCTGTGATGCCTTTCGGTGTGACTAATGCGCCGGGAGTATTTATGGAATACATGAATCGTATTTTCCATACTTATCTGGATCATTTTGTGGTAGTATTTATTGATGATATTTTGATTTACTCTAAGTCCGAAGGAGAGCACCAGGAACATTTGAGATTAGTATTGGAGGTTTTGAAAGATAAGAAATTGTATGCGAAGTTGTCCAAGTGTGAGTTTTGGTTAAGAGAAGTCAGTTTTCTCGGCCATGTAATTTCAGGAAAGGGTATTGCTGTAGATCCTTCCAAGGTAGAAGCTGTATTGCAATGGGAAACTCCTAAGTCGGTTACCGAGATTAGAAGCTTTTTGGGATTAGCTGGATATTATAGAAGATTTATTGAAGGATTTTCTAAGTTAGCACTTCCGTTGACTAAATTAACTTGCAAAGGTAAAGCTTTCGTGTGGGATGTTCAGTGCGAAGAGAGTTTTAATGAATTAAAGAGGAGATTGACGTCGGCGCCGGTTTTGACTTTGCCAAATCCGGGGGACCGTTTATAATTTACTGTGATGCTTCGTTGATGGGTTTGGGAGGTGTGCTCATGCAAAATAATAAAGTAATTGCTTATGCATCGCGACAGTTGAGAATTCATGAAAAGAACTATCCTACGCATGATCTTGAACTTGCTGCTGTAGTGTTTGCGCTAAAACTTTGGAGGCATTACCTTTATGGTTCCAGATTCGAAGTTTTCAGCGATCATAAAAGTTTAAAGTATCTATTTGATCAGAAAGAGCTGAACATGAGACAACGTAGGTGGTTCGAATTGCTTAAGGATTATGATTTCGGTTTGAATTATCATCCAGGAAAAGCAAATGTTGTGGCCGATGCTTTAAGTAGAAAGACCTTGCATGTGTCAGCAATGATGATTAAGGAGTTGGAATTAATTGAGCAATTTCGGGATATGAGTTTGGTTTGCGAAGTAACACCGCATAGTGTGATGCTAGGAATGCTAAAGATTAATAATGATTTTATGGATAGTATCCGAGAGGCACAGAAATTGGATGTGAAATTAGTAGATATCCTTAATCGTTGTGGTCAATCGGAGAAAAGTGACTTTACGGTTGATGCGAGAGGTGTGTTGAAATTAGGGGAAAGAATTTGTATTCCTGACAACGCAATTTTGAAGAGAAGTATTCTAGAGGAGGGTCATAGAAGCAGCTTGAGTATTCATCCAGGAGCTACTAAAATGTATCAGGATTTAAAGAAATTATTTTGGTGGCCCGGAATGAAAGAAGATGTGGCTCGTTTTATGTATGCGTGCTTAACTTGTCAGAAGTCGAAGATTGAGCATCAGAAGCCTGCTGGGTTGATGCAACCGTTGGAAGTTCCAGAATGGAAATGGGATAGCATTTCTATGGACTTTGTAACGGGGCTGCCTGCTACCTTACGAGGGCATGATTCGATTTGGGTGATCGTTGATAGGCTCACGAAGTCGGCTCACTTCATACCTATTAACATCACTTACCCAATTGCGAAGTTGGCAGAGATTTTCATCCGAGTAGTTGTAAAGTTGCATGGTGTTCCTCTGTGTATTGTGTCGGACAGAGATCCGAGGTTTACATCGGGATTTTGGAAAAGTCTGCAAGATTCGTTGGGATCTAAGTTGAGGTTGAGTTCGGCATATCATCCTCAAACTGATGGCCAAACTGAGAGAACTATTCAGTCATTGGAAGATTTACTGAGGGCTTGTGTTCTTGAACAAGGAGGTTCGTGGGACACTTATCTTCCATTGATCGAGTTCACATACAATAATAGTTACCATTCTAGTATCGGAATGGCGCCTTTTGAAGCATTATATGGTCGTAGATGTAGAACTCCGTTGTGTTGGCACGAATCTGGTGAGAGTGTAGTACTTGGACCAGAGTTAGTTCGAGAAACTACCGAGAAAGTGAAGTTTATCCGGGAGAAGATGAAAGCTTCTCAGAGTAGGCAGAAGAGTTACCATGACAAGCGGAAGAAGGATTTAGAATTTCAAGCTGGTGACCATGTGTTTTTGAGAGTCACGCCTGTGACCGGAGTTGGGAGGGCTTTGAAGTCTAAAAAGCTCACTCCTCGCTTCATTGGTCCGTATCAAATCTTAGAACGGGTTGGAAGAGTTGCTTATCGGATGGCATTACCACCTAATCTTTCGAATTTGCATGATGTATTCCATGTGTCGCAGCTTCGGAAGTATATCTCAGATCCGTCTCATGTGGTTAGTATGGATGATGTGCAAGTGCGAGATAATTTAACAGTAGAGACAAAGCCTGTGCGAGTTGAAGATCGTGAAACAAAGACTCTTCGAGAAAAAGAGATTGGGTTGGTTAAAGTCGTTTGGTTGGGAGCTGCGGGCGAAAGCATGACATGGGAACTTGAGAGTCGGATGAAGGAGTCTTATCCAGAGTTATTTGCTTGAGGTATGTTTTCGAGGACGAAAACTCTTTTAGTAGGGGAGAGTTGTAACACCCCGAATTAAATAAGAGGATTATTTAATTAAGTTAATAATATATTTAATAATTTAATTAAATAAATTGAATTATTGGATTATTATTATTATTATTATTATTATTATTATTTGGAATAATAATTAGTGGAAAATATATAAGTTGGAATAAGAGAAAAGGGTCATTCATTTTTGGTAAAGAGTTTTCACGTGAAACAGAGAAGCGGCTGAAAGGTGAAAAGTGGAGAAAGAGCAAAGGTTGAAGAACGGAAAAGCTTGAAGCTTAGAGATTGCCGGATTATCTCAGGTAAGGGGGGTTTATCGTCGCTTAATGGGTATTATAGATTAACATGTCATGGGTAGTGAGAAACCGTTGAATTGACCCTAATTGGGATTGTTGAATGCTGAAAGATTGTGATGAATAAACTGAGTTTAAGCTGTAATTGAGTCCGTAATTGTGTGAGTCGTGTTTCCCCGAACGTGTAGCTTTTTACGGAAATTGAATCGGAGGTCCGGAAGTCCTCCAACGGCGGAAAATGCGGAAACTCTGCATTCTGCCTTGTGTTAGCGCAGGAACTGCTGTTTTGTCTGTGTTAACCGGTTAACCCAGGGCGTTAACCGGTTAACACTATTATATTTTGTGAAAATGTGCTGTTTTGCCTGCGTTAACCGGTTAACCCAGGGCGTTAACCGGTTAACACTGTTGCGTTTTGCCAGAAAATGTATTTTTGTCCTGCGTTAACCGGTTAACCCAGGGCGTTAACCGGTTAACACTGTTGGAAATTAGAAAAATTGGTATTTTAATGTTGTGAACGTAATTGGTGATTGGCCTATTTTAGTTGATTGTGAGGAATAATTTTGTTGGGTTTATGTTATGAAATGTTGATCCAAATATGTGGATCAGTTGTGTTAAAGTTGTTGAAAATACTGAGTTGGAGGCTTGATGAGCCAAAGTTGATTATAAGTTGATTTTTGTTGAAAACGTTGTTGTGTTGATATTATTATTATGTTGTTGACAGTTTAAAGTCGTGTATGCCATGTACATTCATATGCATTAAGTCGGAGCTTTGCTCACACCACGTTGGCCTGGATTGGCAAAATTTTAAGTTGAAAGTTGAAGGCTTATGCCTTGATGCCCACTAAAATGGCAATGATTTTAAGTTGGGAGTTTTACTCCGAATGGTACCACATGCATGACGAGTCGAGTCTCATTAGAGTTGCATTCTGTTGGCTTGTTGTATGTGTATCAGTGGTATTGATCTTGAGTATGTATATGAGTTGTGCTGATATTGGGTGATTAATGAGTTAAATTACTTAACATAACATGATAATTTATAATGTTTGTTACATCGATTGAGGAACTCACCCTTACAATTATTTTTCAGGTAACGAGCAATGAGTTGAGTAGAAGCTAGTGCTTGGAGTCTAGGGTAGTCACCGTAGTGGGTCATGCTCTGATAGATGTAACATCGGGACGGGATGTTTTAATTGTTTATTGTCGGTTGTTGAACCATTTTTCATGTAATACGTTATATGTTTGTGGAATGGTTGAGTTGATTTATATCCGCTGCGAATTGTGCAAAAATGTTATTTTGATTAAATAATGAGCATGACAGTTATTATGTTGTTAAGTGTTGTGTGACACCCTTGGTGCATAATTACTCTGATATTTGTTGTTGTTATTTTAATTAAATATTTGGGGTATTTTAGAAGGGTGTTACACTGGGAGCTGCTCGTCAACTGAGTGAGTTCCAGAAGAACAATCCTCCAATGTTTAAGGGAGCATACGATCCAGATGGTGCTCAGAAGTGGTTGAAGGAGATCGAGAGGATCTTCCGAGTGACTGAGTGTGCCGATAACCAGAAGGTCAGGTTCGGTACGCATATGCTGTCAGAGGAAGCAGATGATTGGTGGGTTGCTACCCGCACTGAGTTGGAAGCTGCTGGGAATGCTGAGATCACTTGGGCGGTGTTCAGAGAGAGATTCCTAAGGAAGTACTTTCCAGAGGATGTCAGAGGAAAGAAAGAGATAGAGTTCTTAGAATTGAAGCAGGGCAACCGGTCTGTTACTGAGTATGCTGCTAAGTTCACAGAGCTGTCGAAGTATTACACTCCCTATGATGAGGCTACTGGGGAATTTTCAAAATGTGTGAAGTTTGAGAACGGGTTACGTCCCGAGATCAAGCAGGCTATTGGGTATCAGTGGATCAGAGTGTTTTCTGACTTGGTTGACTGTTGCAGGATTTTTGAACAGGATACCAAGGCCAGAGCGGAGAGCTATCAGCAGAGGGTTGATAGGAAAGGCAAGAATCAGAATGATCGTGGGAAGCCGTATGCAGCTGGCAAAGGTTTCCAGAGACAGAGTGGGATGAAGAGATCTAGTGGGGGAGACTCCAGTGCCCCTGCTAAGTGTTACAGATGTGGTCAGGCTGGACATCGTTTCCATGAGTGTACCAGTAATGAGAAGAAGTGTTTCAAGTGTGGCAAAGGTGGTCACTTGGCCGCAGAGTGCCGGTTGAAGACTATGACTTGTTTCAACTGTGGAGAGGTGGGTCATATTAGCCCACAGTGTCCTAAGCCGAAGAAAGAGAACCAGTCGGGAGGCAAGGTCTTTGCTTTATCGGGTTCTGAGACTTCTGCAGATGATCGTTTGATCCGAGGTACGTGTTATATTAATGGCTTTCCTCTTGTAGCTATTATTGACACATGTGCGACTCATTCCTTTATATCTTTGGATTGTGCTGTGAAACTTAAATTAGAGATATCTGAGATGCATGGGGGTATGGTGATTGATACTCCTGCGAAGGGTTCAGTGACTACTACTTCAGTTTGTTTAAATTGTCCTTTGAGTATTTTTGGTAGAGACTTTGGGATGGACCTCGTGTGTCTTCCACTAGTGCAGATTGATGTTATCTTGGGTATGAACTGGTTGGTGTTTAACCGAGTTTCTATCAACTGTTTTGATAAGACTGTGATCTTTCCCGAGATTGAGGAAGGAAAGAGTTTGTTTCTATCAGCAAGGCAGGTGAATGAGGCAGTGGCAGATGGGGCAGAGTTATTTATGCTGTTAGCGACTTTGGAGGCTAAAGATACACTAGCGATTTGCGATCTAGCCGTGGTGTGTGATTTTCCTGATGTGTTTCCTGAAGAAGTGAATGAATTACCGCCAAAGCGTGAAGTTGAATTCTCGATTGATTTGGTACCTGGTACTAGGCCGATATCGATGGCTCCGTACCGAATGTCTGCTGTTGAGTTAACTGAATTGAAGAGTCAGTTGGAAGATCTGTTGGATAAGAAATTCATTCGTCCGAGTGTGTCACCGTGGGGTGCACCAGTGTTATTGGTTAAGAAGAAAGAAGGTACTATGAGATTGATCATAGGACATGTGCTAAGTGTCTCGTAAACGTAATAGTAATAAATGATCAAACTAAATGTCAAATCAGAGTTTTAAAGAAAACTAAGGACAAAAGAGTGACTTGAACGAAAAGAAAAGTCTTAAATTAGCGTTTAGAACTAGTAAAGAAAAATGAAGTAAACGACGAGAATCAAAAAAGTTTGTAAGCACAAGAATCTTAAGACTGTAAGGTAAAAGTTTAAGGTAAGGAAAGGAACTAAAGGATCTTTAAATTTGCAAATGACAAAGTAAAAATAAAGTGTTTGAAAGGAAAGAACAAGGAAGAGTGTTTTTGAAGAGAAAGTAAAGACAAATTTATAATGCTTTGAAATGATTAAACAATGGTGTAGACAACGTACGTTCTGCATTTTACAGTTCTTCTTCACACGAATACTTAGTAAATTTGCAGATTTTGTACACAATTTGATACACACTTTTCTAACACTAAGACCCTATATTTATACTGGATCGAAATAACCGCTTTGGTGGTCCTTCAATCACGTCGATACACGTGGCGTCCTGCATGCATGCATTCGCTCACTCTGCTCCATGTGTATCCTTGTGGTTTCTGACGAAGGTGATCTTCCCTCCTTTATTTAAATTTCAAATCTCTAATCGAAAATTATTTTCTAACTGCTCCTCAAGGAACTGCTCCGAAATTTCAGTTATGAGCTTGATCTTTATCCAATCAGCTAAGCCGATCTACCCCCAGCTGGTCGAATCACTTCTTGGTCGAAACTAGCTGTGCATATTTTCCAATTTTGGTAATTTGGTGTGGGCGTTGAAGATTTGAGCTAACACCATATCAACTCTATTGATAGGAAAGTATGGAAAGTAATCCAAGATGGTCCTATGGAAATAACCATGACCAATGTAGATGGTTTTGTTATACTTAAACCTGAAGCACAATGGAATGAAGAAGATGAGAAAAAGTATAGCTACGATTGGAAAGCCAGAAATATGCTCATTGCCGCTTTAGGTGTTGATGAGTATTATAGGGTTTCCCAATGTACTAGTGATGAAGCTACGTGGGACTCATTGCAAATTACCCATGAGGGAACCAATTATGTCAAACTAGCTAGAATCAACACCCTAACTTAAGAATTTGACCTTTTCATATGGAAAATGGTGAAACCATTGCCGATATGCAAAAGAGATTTTCTCATCTAATTAATCGGTTAAATGCTCTTGGTAGAAATACCCCTAATGATGTTGCTACTAATAAAATCTTAAGATGTCTTAATAGGGATTGGCTATCAAAAGTCACCGCAATCAAGGAAGCCAATGATCTAAGAACATTGGATATGACAACATTGTTCGACAAACTTCAAGAGCATGAGCAAGAGCTCATGAATCTTGAGAACCATGAGAAGAATCAAAAGAAGGAGAAGAAGGAGAAAAACAAGAACACTGAAAGGAAGCCTATTGCTTTAAAGGCTTCAAGATATAAGTCATTCACCAATGATGTGTGTGAGAGTGAGTCAAGTGATGATGATAAAGACTCGAATGAAGACACGGGGCTGTTCGTTAGGAGGTACAACCGATACCTTAGAAAAATGAAGTCCAAAATTCGGACAAAAATCTTGTCAACTATAGAAGACAATAAAAATTCTCGAATCGAGAGGAAGGCAAGACCACCAAGTCAAAAGGATCATGCTTTAATTGCGGAAAGGCTGGTCACTATAAGCCGGAGTGTCCCTTATTGAAGAAAGACAAAAGAAAAGACAAACGCCATAACAAACCTGGCAAACCTAGAAGAGCATACATTGCATGGGAGAGCGATAATGAGCCCTCGAGCGATGATAACTCAAGTGATGAAGAATAAATTGTCAATCTTTGTCTTACAGCTCATCAAAAGAAGAAAAAGAATGTAAGTCATTCCAAATATGATCATACTGATAAAATGTCTTATGCTGATTTGCAAAATGCCTTTAGTACTCTACACAACAAGGCCAAGGAAGCTTTTAAACGCTCGACCTCAAATACAAAAATTTCCAGTCATTTAGAAAAGAAGATTTCTGATTCCAAAAAGGAACTAGAAACTCTTAAGAAATATATGATAGAGGCTACTAAAGGCAAAATGAAAGACGATAAGGGATTTTGGTTTAGATGGTATGGATATGAAACTTGTCACATTTGGCAAAGAGAGGTTAGAACTCTACAAGCTAAATTAGACAAGGCTTTTACAACCTAAAGTTACCTTTGATATTGATCAATCACATTTTAGAAGCAATATGAATAATCCTTATCAAAAATACACTTATGTGGTTAAGGATCAAGTTAGCAAAAACAACTCTCATCCGAACTTAAATTGTCTATATTGTTGCAAAAAGGGACATACTATTGCTAAATGTTGATTTAGGAGATTTTTAGTTCCTAAAGGCATTTTCAATGGTTGCCCAAATGTAACCAAAGTTTCCCTCACACACTAGGACCCAATGAAAATTGGGTACCTCCTTCCCTTGTTTAAATTTGTAGGTGGAATGTCTTGAGGATACGGAGAGAACATGGGTTCTCGATAGTGGATGCTCAAGACACATGACGAGTGACTTTTCCTTATTATTTGAATTTGTGGCTAAGAAGAAAGGGTCTGTGACCTACGGTGACAATAACAAGGGAGCTATACTCAGAAAAGGTAGTGTAGGTAATCCCTCATCTACTACTATCTCAGACGTCCTTTTAGTTAAAGGCCTTAAGCACAATCTCATTAGTATTAGCCAATTATGTGACAAAGGGTATAAAGTCTCATTTTCAAAAGATTGTTGCATGATTCAACATAATGATAATAAGAATGATGTGCTTAAGGGTTGTGGGGAAATAATGTATACATGCTTAACTTAAATGAAGTATCCTCAACAAGCGCTAAATGTCTTGTCTCCATGAGTGAAGACTCGTGGCTTTGGAATATGCGATTAGCACATGTCAACTTTGACTTACTTAATAAAGTTGTCTCAAAAGATCTAGTAGTTGGTCTTCCCAAAATCAAAATTTCAAAAGACCACTTATGTGATGCGTGCCAAATGGGAAAGCAAACAAGGATCTCGTTTAAATCTAAAAATATTGTTTCCACAACGAGACCCCTTGAACTTCTCCATATGGACCTCTTTGGGCCATCTAGAATTAAAAGTCTAAGTGGAAACTACTATGGTTTTGTTATAGTAGACGACTACTCTATATTTTGTTGGACTATCTTCTTAACAAGTAAAAGTGACACTTTTTCTGCTTTTGAAAAATTTGCGAAGATGTCTCAAAACAAATTGAACACTAGTATAGTTACTATTCGAAGTGATCACGGAGGTGAATTTGAAAACCACCTCTTTGAGCAATCTTGTGAAACAAACAACATTGATCATGATTTTTCTACTCCAAGAACTCCACAATAAAATGGAGTTGTGGAACGTAAAAACTGAATTATAGAAGAGCTTGGAAGGACTATGATAAATGAAAACAACCTCCCTAAATATTTTTGGGCCGATGCCATAAACACAACTTGCTATGTATTGAATATGATACTCATTTATCCTATTCTAAACAAAACCCCTTATGAATTGCTAAAGGGAAGGAACCCAAATGTTTCACATCTTCATATCTTTGGATGTAAGTGCTTTGTATTAAACAATGGTAAAGAAAACCTTGGTAAATTTGACTTAAAAGCCGATGAAGGTATCTTTCTCGGATACTCTCAATCTAGTAAAGCATATAGAGTATACAACAAAAGGTTAATTATTGTTGAAGAATCCTTGCATGTTTCCTTTGATGAATCTTATCCGAAAACTGTCGGAGAAGGTAGTACTATTGATGGTGAAGGTGTTCCTTTGGAAGATATAATAAAAGATCAAGAAGGAAATCATGTTGAAAACCATCCGGAAAAAGCTGAGGAGGAGCCGAATCTTAATTCCGAAAAGAAAGAGAAGGATCATTCCATTAATAACAATGATCTTCATTTGGAATGGAAATCTTCTGAGGATCATCTCATTGATAATATTCTAGGAGATATCTCAAACGGAGTTACTACACGGTCAAAGATAAGTAACTTTTGTTATCACTTCGCTTTCGTCTCTCAAAATGAGCCTAAAAACTCCAAAGACGCATTACTCGATGAACATTGGTTTCTAGCTATGCAAGAGGAACTTAATCAATTTAAAAGAAATGAGGTGTGGGATCTCGTTCCCCCTCTGCGAGACCATCGAGTAATCGATACTAAATGGGTGTTTAGGAACAAGTTAGACGAAAACGGAGTCATAACTCGCAACAAGGCTCACTTTGTTGCTCAAGGGTATAACCAAGAGGAAGGCATAAACTATGAGGAAACTTATGCTTCGGTTGCCCGACTAGAGGCTATATGTCTTTTGCTTGCTTATGCTTGTTCTCAAAATTTCAAGTTATTTCAAATGGACATCAAGAGAGATTTCCTTAACGGTCACATAAATGAAGAGGTCTATGTATCTCAACCTCCCGGCTTTGAAACCATGAGCATCCCAACTATGTTTATAAGCTCAAGCAGGCTTTGTACGGTCTCAAACAAGGCCATAAGGCATGGTATGAGCGTCATAACAAATTTCTACTATAGCAAGGATTCTCAAGAGGGAAGGTTGATACTACCCTTTCTATTAGGCGTCAAGGAAAACACTCCATTTTAGTTCAAGTCTATGTAGATGACATTATTTTTGGATCTACTAACATTAATTTGGTCAAGGAGTCCTCTAATTTGATGCATGAGGAATTCGAAATGAGCATGATGGGAAAGCTAAATTACTTCCTCGAACTTCAAATCAAGCAACTTGAAGAAGGAATTTTAGTGAGCCAAACAAAGTATTATAATGAGCTACTTAAACGCTTCGATATGGTAAACTCCAAAGTGATCGACACTCCAATGCCTATCGCTGTTAATATGGATTGGGATAAAAATGGTAAGGTTGTAGATATAAAAAGGTATAGAGGTATGGTCGGATCTCTCCTCTATCTTACCGCATCTCGACCAGACATTATGTTTAGTGTACGTATGTGTGCTAGGTATCAATCATGTCCCAAAGAATCACATTTAAAAGTCGTCAAGCGCATACTTAGATACCTATGTGGTACTTCAAAGTATGGGCTTTGGTTCACTAAAGGAAGTGATTGCTCTTTGGTTGGTTACTCCGATTCCGAATTTGCCAGTTGCAAATCGGATAGGAAAAGCACCAGTGACACTTGTCATTTTTATTCAAATTCCTTGGTAAGTTGGAACAGCAAAAAGCAAGTTTCAGTTGCTTTGTTAACCGCCGAGGCGGAATACGTAGCTGCGAGTAAGTGTTGCGCTCAAATTTTATGGCTCAAACAACAATTACTCGACTTCGATGTTCAACTTGAACGTATTCCCATTTTTTTGACAACACAAGCGCCATCAATTTAACCAAAAATCCTATACTACATTCGCGCACTAAACATATTAAAGTTCGGCATCACTTCCTTAGGGATCATGTTGAGAAAGGTGATGTTGTCTTCGAGCATGTTGATAGCAAAAATCAACTTGCCGATATTTTCACAAAACCACTTGCGACAGAGCCTTTCTTCCACATCCGTAAGGAACTTGGTGTTCTCGATATCTCGGATCGCGTTTATATATATATATATATATATATATATATATATATATATATATATATATATATATATATATATATATATATATATATATATATATATATATATATATATATATATATATATATATATATCATGCTTGTCCATTCCGTGATTTATAAGTGAGGACTATGTTAGGGCACTTGTCGTCTATCACCATTGAAGGTAATGTCGTTCCTATCCATTTGACCTATACTGATCAATTATGTATGTATATATACTTGTTAAATTTTGACATTCATGTTGATTGGTTTGAACTATATGTGATCCATTTCTATGCTTGAACTATGCTTGAACTTGCTTAAGTATCTTATTTATCATGCATTATGCGTTAAGAAAATGCTTTTGAACCTCATATCATCTAACTACTAACACGGGTCCCAACAGGTTAACCTGTGAGTCGACTCATCAATTCCTATATTTCCCTTGGGTCCAAACACGTCGACCTATGCGTCGACTCATCAATTTATGCATTTTCCTCGGGTCCCAACAGGTCGACCCGTGCGTCGACCCATCACTAAGAACTAAATCCCAGTATTTTCCTCGGGTCCAACAGGCCGACCTATGTGTTGACTCATCGCTACTCAGGATTTACTCTTTTGGGATTTCAAACATCAATGTGTCGACTCGTCACACGCGTGAGTCGACTATTTGCTGCCCAATACATAGACTGCATTTATTTCGGGTCCCACTATGTCGGCCCATGATTTGACTCTTCGTTGCTGGATACAACATATATGCCTCTCAATCTGGTCGACTCAGTTATCAAGAATTCACTTTTTATCCATCATTAATTTAGTTGGTCACTCAATCTTCTCCCTTTCTCTATCACTCTCCTCCACACAAAAACCCTAAGATCTTCTTACCAACAACACTCAAATGGCTTCAAGAGCATCTGGAAAAAGATCTGCTAGAGGACCCTCTTCTCACACTAGAAATGCACCATCTCGATCGAATGTTCCGATAACCGCTTTATCCTTACTCTTTGATGATCTTGCTGAAACCTATGAAAAGAAGTTCAAAAATAGAACAATTATAAAGCAGTACGTTTACTCACCGTTAGTGGTTGGACGTATGCACATTCCAAACGTTGTTGAACGTATTAGTTTTCAAGGAATTGATTTGTTCTTAAATTGCATCACTGAGTATAATGAGGATTTAGTCAAATTGTTTTATACTGGCGTGGATGAAAAATTCGAGGGCTTTAAGTTTACATGCAATATTGGTAATAATGTTATTGAAGTGAATGATGACGTGTGGAAATATCTATTTGAGATCTCTCCACTATCGTCTCCAAATGACCTCAAGATTATCGACATTGTCTATTCTCCAGACTATGAGTTTAGGAATGCCTTAAACCAAATGCTGAGGAAACCGTTTTCTCCAGATGTTGTTCAGAGCACTCTATTCCCTACTAATGTGACTACGGGTTAGTTGAAGCCTCTTGACAGGATTTTACACTGGATTGTGACGCATATTCTGCGTCCTAAACAAGGTGGTTACTCTGGAGTGGACAAAGCCGAAGTACACTTGGTTTATGTGCTGAAACACAAAATAAAAGTAAATTGGTCGCACTATGTTGCAAGTAGGATCTTTTCTCTAAAAGAGTCTGGTAGAGGCACTTCTCTCTGTCATCCCTCATTTATTCAAAGTATTCTTCATAGAGCAAATGTTTCAGTTCAAGGAATTCCATACAAATCCATAACTACACATCAAGAATTTTGTCAGAAAACTTTGAGTTTGATGGGCTACACTTGGGATCGCTCAGCGACTATACAAGACACGTAAACCAGTTCCATGCACTAATGCTTGGCCTGTGGAAGAATTTAATGATGACGATGACAATGATGATGATGATGATGAGGAGGAGGAGGATGAAGATGGTGAAGATGAGGAAGAAAATAATGAAGATAACTCTCAACCTATGGAGGACGATCATCAAGTCACTGACCATGGTGATTGGCTTGGTCCTACTCCTAGACAACATCCATCCAATAATCAAGGCTGGGGAGAATGGCAACACACTGGATGGACCGACAATCGCTCATCCTATATGCCTACACCCTCCTCTCAACCCGAAACTTCTGAAGTGATGGAAATATTGAGAAACATGCAAATCCAGCAGTAAAATTTTGCTACACTTCAAGAGGAGAGATTCACGGCCTTGTAGGAACAACTTTAGATTAAAGGTGACAACTTTGCATATTTTGCTTCCATCTAAGAGGAACGGTATGCACACTTAAGGAGTCAAATTCAAACTCATTGTGACAACTTAAACTCCTTTTCCTCCACCATCCTACAAAGGATTGATGACTCTAATCACGTTCTCGTAGGATCTGTAAACATGCTTAACACATACATCATTAAATTAACCAACCTCTATGAAGAAGACAAACTTTCGCGTCCACCTTCTGGCTATAGAGGCAGACATGAACCGTTCCGTGGATGACGACCTTAGATGATTGTTCATTTCAACGCATTTCTATTTTCTTATGTGTGCATGTTATTCTAGTTACTTAATTGTCGTAATGTATCTGTTGAACACTTATTATAATCTTATTTACTTATTGTGTTTTGCTCCGTGAGATAATTTTGCCTATACTTCTTCCATTGACTTCATGTTATGTGCACGGTTGTTGATGCCTATATGTTGCAAAGTCGCTGTCTAAGTGATTCTGAATATTTTTACTTCATGTTGATTGTTTCATTGTTTCTTTTTTATGTTGTCAAAGGGGGAGAAGCAATGGAAACAAAACAAAACAGTTGATTTAGCAGATGAATAATAGCAGAATGTTCGAAGACATGCATAAAATCAGGGGGAGGATATCCATCAAAGTACGCGTTTATGCCACAGTTTGCCATCATCAAAAAGGGGGAGTATGCGAGGGCAAATACGCCTAGTCCTTATTTTAATGATGTCAAACCTCTCTAGTCGCCCATAACGTGTATTTAGAAAGCATTCATCCTTTAACATGTTCAAAATATAGGTTCAGTGTGCCCAAGCATATAAGAATATATCATATATGTGAATCATGCACTTAATCATAGTAAATATCCTAGGTTCATAGGAGATCGGTTTAAATTGGTCATAAAACATCTCAAAACTCATTTTTGGGAGTTTAAGTTTTATGAGTCGACTCATGACTCAGAGCAAAACCTTCGGGTCTGAACAGGTCGACTCAATTATGGGAAACCTAAATGAGTCGACTCATCCACTACTTACGTCGACTCATTGCCCATTTTCATTTGAACCATGTAGCCACGAGTCCGAACAGGTCGAGCCATAGATCAACTCAACCCTTAAATAAACTCTGTTTGAGTCGACTCATCGCGTGTTTTACATAATTTTATGCCGTGTGACCTTGCAAAAGATTTCTGTTATGTTAGTTATTTGGTCCATGCATCATATAAATATTCATGTGTATTTTCTTCAGAAAATTAACAAGAAAAGTGAAAGATATACACCAAAGTGCTCATCATCTTCATTCTTCATTGCATTTCTCAATAATCACACATAATAATCTTTGTTGAGCATTGTGCATTGTTGTTGTGATAACGTCCAAATAAGATTGGATTATCTTAGTTTTGGTTGAGGCTTTGTGTGGGTTTTTCTTGAATAAAACCATTGAGGTCCTCCAAGAATTTGGGGTTTTTGCACTAACCTTTGCTTCGCATATTCAACCGAGTGAAAAGTTTGAAGAACAGAAGGTTCGGTCAAACAAGTAGCGGTAACCAGAGGATTGTGAAGAAAGCTTAGGGTTCAAGCGACTTGCATTCGAAATCAGCTGAGCTGAAGTTTTGGAGAACGTGACGTTCTTGCAATAAGGTAGCGGTAACCAGAGGTTTATTCGAAGCGCTTGAAGGACTTGGTTCAACTCAAATCAAGGGGAGAGAATAGAATAGGATCTGCAACACCTCTATGGGTTGATTGATGGTGATCATTTGTTATCTTGTATTGACTTTGCAACTTGTTAATAAAAACATCTCAATTCTAGATTTAGAATTGAGGGCAGACGTACCCTAAGTGAGGACGATAAGGGAACTGCCTCAACAAATTCGGTATTTTTCTTGCTATTTCTTAACTCTTTAAATTCTGCATTAATTACGTTTGTGTGAAATTAATCGTAAAATCAATATCGCTTGATTGGTGTGCATAGTAACTGTTCAATAAATTGTTGCAATCACTTTGATTGCAACTGAGTAAAATTCTGCCCATTAAATTTGAGTGAAATTGAAACTTGGTGTGGAGTGCACATCAAGTGTTCGATAAAATTAATCTCACACAAACTTAATAATATTGTACTTGATCTCTTATTGTGTTTAAGGATTATTAGAGGTAACGATATCAAGGATCATATTGGTTAATCGATTGATTTAGATAGTGGTTGATAATCTCTATCTTAAATAATTCCGTTCGGTTTCATGCATATCCGATCTTTCCATTAACGGATCGTTTAGACGATTATAATCTAGGGTGCCTCCGCAACTGTTGAAAACATTTTTAAAAAGCGCTAAATTTCAAAACTGATCTATTCAACCCCCCTTCTAAATCGGTACTATAGTCTAACAATTCTACCTCTACCTATCAGGTTCTTGAATTGTTCCATGTGATGTCAACCAACATTGTGAAAAGCTGAACTTCCATCAATCCAATTACAAATGAAATTCCACACACTTGCAACAACTGAGCACTAAAAAAGATACGAGGGACCAACTCCTCACCCCATATTCTCCGACACACCCCAACTGACCCTAAGATAACACTCCTCTTCTATATAAATTGTCTTTTGTGAAAATTCTATTATTGAATAATCTACTTATCAAAGAAGACACTTTTAATGATATTACCCTATTCATTAATATTCCAAAAATTTCTATGAATGATAATACATATATCGGCCCTCATTGTCATGTCTAAAATCAATTGCAAAAACCAAGCTTAAGAAAATAAAGTAGATGCTAATTTTGTTCATGGAAATGTTAAAATAGAATCCAAAATTCAAAATCGCGCGTGACACAAAAATGCGTCACAATCATGAGTGGCAGAAAAAGAAACAAAGCACGAGCCAGCCAATGACAGCCTTTCAGTTTTCCTAAATTAATAAAATTAATAAATCAAAAATAGTTTTCTTTTTTACAAAAATAAAATAAATTAAAAATAGTTAACCCCCACCGTCCACTAAAACCAAAAAACCGCTATTTCTTGATTTCTTCTTCTCATTCACATCCACATCCACTCTTTGTATCATTTCTCTCTCTTCTTTCTCTCACTCTCTCTCCTCCGATTCCGAAACTAGATTCTCCGATGGCCACCGCACCAACACCGCGTGAAGAGTTCGTCTACATGGCGAAACTCGCCGAACAAGCCGAACGTTACGAAGAGATGGTGGAGTTCATGGAAAAAGTAACCGCCGCCGTCGAAAGCGAGGAACTCACCGTCGAGGAAAGGAACCTCCTCTCCGTCGCTTACAAAAACGTGATCGGAGCACGACGCGCTTCGTGGAGGATCATCTCCTCCATCGAACAGAAGGAAGAAAGCAGAGGCAACGACGAACACGTGACGGTCATCCGTGATTACAGATCTAAGATCGAGACTGAACTTTCCAACATCTGTAACGGTATTCTCAAACTTCTTGACTCACGCCTCATCCCTTCTGCTGCGCTAGGTGACTCCAAGGTTTTCTACCTTAAGATGAAAGGTGATTATCATAGGTATCTTGCTGAGTTTAAGAGCGGCGCTGAGCGTAAAGATGCCGCTGAAAGCACTCTCACTGCTTATAAATCTGCTCAGGTCTCTCTTTATCTCTCCGATCTATATCTATTTTCTTTTTACGGATCTATATCTATTTTCTTTCATTTTTTTAAATATTTTTGTTTATTTTATTTTGTTATTTAGCATAATATTGATTGTTGATTTACTTAATAATTATTTATTTATTTATCTGGCTATGGTTATTTATTTTGTAAATTTGCGCTGTAAATAACATATTCAGATCTATTTGATTGAAGTGAGAAAAATGAATCGGAGTTTTGTATTTTGTATGATTTGAGATATAGCATATTTCACGAAAATGAAAGAGATTTTTCCTCTAATTAATTTTTCAGATGAATAAAAACTTGTTAATTGGATTTTTCTTCCATTTTAAGGTCCTGATGATTTTTTGAGTGTATTATGATTGGTTTGTTTTTAAGAAAAGAATGATTGTATGCACTTGGTTGGATTCTTTTTCTCTAATAGATTAGGATAATGAAAAATTTGAAATGAGTTGAGAATATGATAATATATATGTATTGGTAGCTTAAAGTACAAATTTGTAATGATCACTTGCTCTATGCAGATTTTGTGTTTTTATTTGTTTGAAGCTTTTATAGTTTTTGTCAAATGCAATTTATCTCTGGATTTTTTTGTTTGTTTCTGATGTGTTAATTTGATTTTGCCTGTAGGACATTGCAAACACTGAGCTGCCTCCAACTCACCCTATCAGGCTTGGTCTTGCTCTGAACTTCTCCGTGTTTTACTATGAGATTCTTAACTCTCCTGACAGGGCTTGTGGCCTTGCAAAACAGGTTAGTATTCTCAAGAAAATGAATAATGGGAGAAGATTGTGTGTGTTGTTTCTTTCAATGAATTACCCTTTCAATATTTTTTTGGTCGATGCTGCGAGAAAATTTAGTTTATGACTGGATACAGTATTCTATAATGTTGTTTGTGAGTTAGATCATTGTTGATTTCATTCAATTTCAAGCAATATTGTAATTTCATGAATGTTGAAATAAACATGTTAGGGTTTGGTTACTGTATACTATACTCTAGTAGGGTTTGTTCTTCAATGTTATTTCTGTATGTTCTACTGTTTTCTATAATGAATGGTGTGTACTAATGAACATTTTTGTTCATTTCTATATTCATTAGGCTTTTGATGAGGCTATTGCTGAGTTGGATACATTGGGAGAGGAGTCATACAAGGATAGCACTTTGATTATGCAACTTCTCCGTGATAACCTCACCCTTTGGACCTCTGATATGCAGGTATGATATTTTTATTGTCAATGTTACCTCATATTTTGAATCTTGTAATCTCTTAATTTACTAATCATATATTCAATTTATTGAATTTGGTTTTGTATTGTGTTTGGGGTTTCAGGATGATGGTGCTGATGAAATCAAAGAAGCTGCACCTAAAGGCAATGATGAACCACAGTAAAATGTGTCATATTGCTAATTAGTTATTAAACTTCTCTTCTATCATGTTTTTAAAGGGAGAAGGTGCTGATTGATAATGTTGAAGCTACTGAGATTTTAGGCGTTCATGGTCTATTTTATGATATATGGATGCACTGGGCTTTTTTAGTTTGTCCTTCCATTTGTGTACGTGTTTCTGAATTGCCTGTTTTCTAAATGTCACTCAAATTTCTATCCTATGCAATTGGTTTAATAATGTGTTTATTCCAAAGCTTGAAATCTCTATCAAGCTTCATCATAATGTGTTTGTGAAAGACTGCACTCTTCACTCTGTTTAAAAGGGTATGCTCTTTTGAGCACTAAGACCGCACTCTTCACTCTGTTTTGAGCGTCGTCTGGGGCAATGATATATAATTTTTAAACCTTGTTTTGTATGTTGATGTTAGTTGTTGCATTTGAAATAGTATATGAATGGGTATTAAAGACCACTCATTGTTTGATTGGCTTATCAGCGGATCGTTCACTAACAACCCTAAGAATCTAAAGCTTGGAAAAATATCATTAACCAATTAGTAAAAACACAAGAATCCTAAACTTTCTGTTACATGAGGAAGTGTATGTCAACTGACGGAGGTGATCCTAAAAGATGAATTACCTATGGAAAACAGGGGATTAACAAGGGTTTTAATCTGTTGATGATAAAAGAAGATCAATGTAAGTAAAATGGTAAAAATGAACCTTATTTTTACTTAGGCAAATGGTCTATAGGTTCTAAACACTTCAAAACAAATTTCATACAAAGCTAAGACCACCCCACATCCATTACATCCATTTTGCTTTTTAAATGGACTTCATTTAATTTTTTTTATGATATTACACTCTTCTCAATTATTTAAACAACTCTACTAAATTTTGTAAATATCCATTCTAAAATAGATCCAACTAAACATCACATTATACTCAACATTGTGCGCATTGCTGTGAAAACATTTTCAAGTTAAACAACCAAACTGTGCAGTCAATTATCCACAACATTTTCAAATTAAACAATCAACCACAAAACTCCGATACAGAGTCTTCAAAACCAATTTGAACGATATTGGTGTTCTAAACGATATTGGTGTTCTAACAAGGACGAGTAAAAAACTACAATAGTAAGATTTAAAAAGTTTAATTTTTAATTTAAAATTTAGACAAATTACATTTGATATTTTTTTTATAACTTATTTATTTTATATTTTATTTCAAATGAAATGTATAAATGAATAGATAGCTCAAGTCATCATAAGGGTTGTTTATATTTTTTTTATTATTTATTTTAAAGAATTTATTATTAAAAGCATGTGTTTTTGAGTATGTAGGGTAACTATACTAGAAATTATGAAAGGTTTTGGTCCAAATTCTATTTGAATCTATTCCATGAGCAGCCCAGTTGCCTACTTGCTGATGTGAATATTTTTCCAACTATATAGCTTATTTTTAAATAATGAAATTTAATTTTAATATCTTCCATGGTAATTTTTTAAGAAACCCGTTTTAAATTTTATTCAGTGTTTGTAAGTGGTTCTAGTATTAAAGTCATACTTACCCAAATAATATAAATTTTGCTCAAATGATAAAAAGAAATACAACTTTTAAGTATTCCAGTCATACCAAAAAAAATATCATAATTTTATATTATTTGAGTTTTTTTTCTTGAAGGATTTTTAAAAAATAATCTAACTTCATCCTAAAACATTCTTAGTAAATTAAAGGTTTAATTACAATTTTGGTTATTTTAACCAATTTACGAGATTGTTTTTCCATTTTAAATTTTAACAGTTTTGATTTCTATTTTAAATTTAAATAGTTTTTCTCTTCCTTTCATATTTTTACATTTAAAAAATTAATGATGTTTTTATTTTTTAATGACCAGTTACATTAAACTTTGTAGATAAAATATAAGTTTAAAAAATTATCAATTTTTCATGAGAATAATATAAGAGATGAATTAAAACTATTTAAATTTAAAATAGGAGATCAAAATTATTTGAATTTAAAATAGAACAACTAATTTTGTAGATTAGACAAAATAGAGAGATTAAAATTGAAATTTAGACTAAATTAAAACATGTATACTCCAAAAAAACACAAGTCTCAATGTGTTAAATAAAATAAAATTCAAACAAATGCAATCTAAAACTTATAAGAAGTTTCTTAATGCACCCTAGATGTTTCTACTGTACCACGTGAATTTCTAAAAATGTCTCCTGTTTTCGGAGATGCATATTCAGACGCACCTCTTGCACACTCGAGTAAGACCATTATGAGATGCGCCCAATATATTGGGTAATTTTTATTCTAGAGATGCATCTCCGAAATATTTTAAGAAATACCTTAATTATTTACCAGTTCAGTAGAAATTCTGGAGATGCATCTCCGAAATTATGGGCAGTTTTTTGAATTTTTTTATCATCTTTGCATGTCAGATATTTTCGGAGATTCATCTCCAAAAATATATGATAAAAGAACCAGTTGCATGATCACATAACCATTGTTGACATAGTTGGTAGATGTTGGCAAAGACTTTAAGAACAAACAAGAGTTTGAATCCCATGATCAAATGCTTCAATGGATTTGTATTGAGACCTCTAAACTTGAATTTGGTGTGGTTATCGGAAGGTTCGATAATGATTCGGATAGAAGATGCGCTTTTGTGACAGTGATTTACGAAAGAAGCGGGAAATATAGAACTCCCCTCCGGAATTTTAAAAGAGATGACACTGGTACAAGAAAATGTGATTGTCCGTTTAAGGTCTGTGGTTACATGTTGGCAAATAAAAATTGGAGATTTAATGTGATATGTGATTTGCATAACCATGATTTGTGTTTAAAATTATCCGGTCATCCTAGTGTATGTCGGCTCAATTCAGAAGAGAAGGAATATGTTGCTCACGTGACCTTGAATCTTGTTCAACCGAAAAATATACTTGCAACATTGAAACGAAAATGACCCAAAAATATATCAAATATCAAGCAAGTGTGTAATATTTGGTACCTCACTAACAAGGCACTTATGGGGAATATAACGGAGATGGAACAACTCTTGAAATTGTTGGATGATAACAATTACGTGTCTAGGTACCGAACGTGCGATGATGGAGTTACTGCTAGAGATATTTTTTGGACTCATCCTGATTCCATAAAGTTGTTTAACACATTTCTTATGGTTCTCATAGTTGATTCAATCTACAAGATCAACAAGTATAGACTTTCATTATTGGAGATGGTTGGTGTGACCTCAACTAAGAAGACATACTATGTTGGTTTTGCATTTCTTGAGTGTGAAAAAAAGGAAAAATTTACTTGGGCATTAGAGTTTTGTCGGACACTATTGAAGGTACAAGGTGAGATGCCTAAAGCGATTGTTACTGACCTCGATACCGCATTGAAAAATTCGGTTGCAAAGGTATTTCCTTATTCTTATGCATTACTTTGTAGGTATCAGATGACAAAGAATGTGAGAAGTCGGGTTAAACCCGCGGTAGGGACGAAACAGATAGAGTACGAAGATGGGAAAATGGTGAAGGCAGGTGTGATTGTGGAAAAAATAATTGATGCATGGAATCATATAATAAATTCTTCCACAAAAAAAAACTATATACCGATTCCGTTATTCATTTCAGGAAAGTGTGTGAAAAGTATCCAGATTTGTTGAAATATGTTGAGAGCACAATTCTTGACCAGGTGAAAAGGAGAAAATTGTTTGTGCTTGGATCGATCCGGTTAGACACCTTGGAAATACAACAACTAACCGAGCTGAGTTTGCCCATGCTACATTGAAGAATTGGTTGGAAAATGGTAAGGGCGATTTGTGTAGAGATTGGGACTTTGTGAACCAAATGATTCGTAACCAGCATAATGAGATATATACATCATTTGGTCAGAGCATCACAGTTTTGGAACGCAGATTTAAAGACAACACTCTATATTCTCAGTTGGTTGGTAACATTTCTCGGGCGGGTTTGAACTATATTTTTCACGAGGCTAAACGAGTTGATAATGTAGGCTCCAATAGCGCAAGGTGTGGATTCACAATTGTGAAAACATATGGTCTCCCATGTGCTTGTGTTATTACTAAAAAGGTGAAATTTGGTGACCCAATAAGAATGGACGAGGTTTTCACTCATTGGAAGATTCTTCGGTTTGATGATGATGGATGCATGGATGACGGTAAATCAAATATCTCTATTTTGACCGAATGAGAAGTAATACAAGAGAGATTTTTGAAAGCCGGTGACAACATGAAACTCCACATCAAAGAACAATTGAGTAAGATTGTCTATCCGGAAACCACTAAATATTCCTAATGTGATATGTGATTTGCATAACCATAAATTATGTTTAAAATTAGTCGGTCATCCTAGTGTCTGTCGGCTCAAGCGGGAAGAGAAGGAATGTGTTGCTGACATGACCTTGAATCATGTTCAACCTAAAAATATACTTGCGACATTGAAACGAAAATGACCCAAAAATATATCAAATATCATGTGCCTAAATGGATGCGTTTCTATGAAATGAGTCACCTAATAGCATGTGTGTATGATAGAATGTTTGTTAACCGCACAAATAATTGTATGTAATTGTGTCTAAATATAAATGAAGTTTTATATATTCACCTTTTATTCATATTTTGTCTTTATGCATTTCTGATCTTCCCCGTGACAACATTTGCGTTTTTATCAATGAAAAAATAGGTTATGTTTTAGTGTTATGTTTTGAAACTAGGTCAGGACAAGTTCCAGAGATGCATCTCCAGAACAAGATAATAGGGTGCGGTTCTGGAGATATATCTCTGGAATCAACATGCCAGTCATTGAGTGGTCCATATTTATCTATGGCTTCAATAAATTAAGGTGTTCTTATGTTATGTTTCACACAAACTGAAAATGTCTCAAATGACGCCACTAAACATTGACTGGTATGTCGCAAATATCTCCTTCTCCAACGGAGCTCCCGGACACACGTTCAAGCTCAACGACTTCACCTCCCTCGATGATATCAAAGATGAAATACATTATCTTCTACCTTACGGAGACAATCGGAAGATTAAAAAGCTCGAGTACCGTTCACCATCGATTAACAACAGAGGGACGATTGAGTTTAGCAAATTTGAGCTCAATTACATTTTTTCGTTTCGAAACAAAAGTTCCACTCGAGTTGGAAGCGACGATTTCAAGATTGATCAAAGATATTCTAAAGATGTTGAAACGTCCACCTGGATATTGAAGTGTAATGTTGCATTTTATGTTGAACTCATCTATGTAATCCTAATTTTATTTTATGAACCTTAACTTTAATTTGAAAAAGTTTCTTGATTTTGGATCTGGTACTGATATCTATGTCGTACGAAAATGTAACTACAGATAATTTCTGGAGATGCATCTCCGGAATAAACCAATCAATAGAGCGTCATTCTGAATGATCTCATTTGAGTATGTGTTGGAATACGTTCAAAGATGCATCTTCGTAAACATAAGGTATTTTTAGAAATTCGCATAATGCGGTAGAACTTATAGAATACAATTTTAAATATTTTATTGGATCAATGATATAAACCTAAGTCAAATTCAATGGCGTGTAAGTGGGGGTGGATTTCAATCATGGAGGGGAGGTAAGGCATTAATATAACGACAAAAATAAAAAGTGATCTTTTAAACATTACAAATTAACAATTAGAAATCATCTCTCGTCTAAAATATGATTCAAAATATAAGGAAATATACACATTTTGATTTTTTTTCAAAAATAACCCACTTTTTCAAGGAAATTCCCAAAATACCCCTGGTTTAAAAAAAATCCCAAACTACCCCATTTTTAGGAGGAGACGCCAATTCAATTGACGACTCCTCTTAAAAATTGAATGGAGGTGCCAATTGGATTGGCTAGGGCAGGTGTCCTAGCCAATTGAATTTGCGCCCCTATGTATAAGTTGATAGGAGGCGCCAATTGGATTGGCGCCTCAGTGTAAAATGAATTTTTTTTGTTATAAATAGATGCGTTGTGTGAGTCATTGTTCCACATCTCATTTAATCATTTGGCAATCATGTTTGGTGTTCATCTCCGATACAGAAAGGTGATTTATGCGAGAGAAAAACCTCAGATGCTGATGTTGTTCTGGAACATCACTATGTTCGATCAACTGAAGAGGGAGCTGGTTCGTTGGTTAGATGGGAAAATACCAGAAGGGAAAAAAATTAGAAGTATTGAGAGACTTGACAGTATCTTTGGTTGGGTGTGAATGAAGACTGATAAGGATGCTAGGGAAATGATGTTTGGTCGAGATGACATCAATTTGATTGTTGTAATCAGTTAGAAATATTTTTGTTTTCAGATAGCTTATTTTATACTGATGTTTGTTATGAACCTCGTTGTAACAAAAAGTTAATGATATATAATGATTGAATGTTACAGAAATACAATGTTACTAAAAGCTTAAGACCCAAATGATGCTCCTCGATTGGGACACTTGTTCTTGTTGTGTCCTGGTTGACGACAGATACTACATAATCTTATCATTTTATCTGTGGAATCCATTTCTGTCCTGATACGTGTGCTGTTTGGCCTTCCTTTTTTCTTTATATGCATCTCGTTGTTGTGCCAAACTATATCACCTTCATATGGAGGCCAATATTCCTCCATTGGTAGTACCGAGAAGCTTTGGTTATATACATTCATGACAGTGACGGCCTTGTACACATCAGATAAATGGTTGTAAGCGTCTTGACGAGTATAAGCGCATGCTGCAATGACATGGGAGCAAGGAATGCGGAAGGCCTGAAATTTTCCACAATCGCACCAACTTCTGTTTAGTCTAACAGCATAGGCTAAATTTGGTCTCCCCTCGTTGTGGTCCATTATTTCCTGGACGCTGAAATTTTGCCTATGACGGTCAAAGACTGTTACAGCATGTGTGCTAGCTTTGATGCTCTCCTCTTTCATGACCGTCATGGAACACTCACTGAATACTTGCCCGGACATTAACACCTCACTCCATCTTTCACCTCTGGTTGCGAATGTAGAAGCCAACCTATAATAGGTCGATCTTACCAAGGCGTACTTATATGGCTTGGTACATATCGGTTGGTTTTCAGTTCATCGTTGAGGATATGTACTTGTACGACCTACGCCAGATGACTTACACACCTGACACCGCAACATCAAACCCTCAACAACAGTGTCAGACTGGATACACACAACCCCCTGTCTGTCAAATGTTCCGTTCAACCAACACACAAATATACAACCAAAACATGCCATACACCCAACTCCAATACCAAGAGCATACCTCATACCACCACCAACAAATTGACCATCAACCTGAGACTCAACATCGCTTCGCATCCACCCCATCACCCTACCAAAGTCGCCTTAGCTAGAACACCCAACGATCATTCAACACCAACCGCCCCTCCCCCTACCATAGCCAAGAAGCCCAAACCTCACAAAACCAAAACATCCAACAACCCTATCTATACCAAACACCCCAACAACCATTACAACCTTTCCTCGACGCATCATTCACACACATGTCTCCCTTCAACCGTCCCGGTCGCCCATCAATGAGTCAACCACAACTCAACTTCTCTAGCATGGGTCATGAACTCAGCTACGACGGTACACCGTCGATGCATACTGAAGACTATGCCGACTTGTCTGACTACCTCAACAGGCCTTCTCCTGTAGTTGATAGTGGCATTCCTAGCCCCTCAGATGCTCAAACACCGGTACTGAATCATCAACTTGGGTTAGGGCCACGGGTTAGGGTAGCTATAGGATGTGGGATCGGAGGTCGGTTAGGTGATCCCGGTCATCACCATTAGGCTTTTTTGTGTAAACGGAAAATTTTATTAATATCAATTGGTCCTATTTCAAATTTATCTATCAAGTATACCATTTACCAAAAAAAATTGCATTTTACACTGAGGTGTCAATCCAATTGATGCCTCCTATCAACTTATACACATGGGCGCCAATCCAATTGGCTAGGGCAGGTGCCCTAGCCAATCCAATTGGCGCCTCCATTCAAGTATTTAAGAGGAGTCGCCAATTGAATTGGCGCCTCCTTCTAAAAGTGGGATAGTTTAGGAATTTTTTGGAAACCAGGGGTATTTTGGGAATTTCCATGAAAAGTGGGTTATTTTTGTAAAAAATTCACACATCTTATGTAATAGAGTTATTCTTATTTAAAATTTTAGAATTCCAATTATCTACAATAATAAAATAATTGTTTTTTTAAAGGAAGAATTATCCTCCATAATATTAGAGTTTCTAAGAATGATTCTTATTTTAAAAAACTGTATATAAAAAATGAGGTTAAAGGTAGTGTACTGTGAGTGTAAAGAAGTATTACACTGACATCCAATCAAAATATTTTATATTGCCAAATCAAAACAGTATTTTAAAAATAAAAGTGTGATGTGGCAGGATACACAGGTCCCATTTGTTGACGGTGTAAAAATATTTTACACTCTAAGTGCATATTCCTTTTTCTCATAAAAAATAAAACTTAGAGTTTATAAAATGTAAATACAGACTAAAAGTGAATAACTTTTTTTAAAAGCTCGTAACTTTATAAAAATTAATAAATATTTAACTTTAAACTTATAAGATAATACATTCTTACCATCTAAAATAAGAAAATAATTGTTTTTTAAAAAAGAAGAATTGTGCTCTATAATATTAGAGTTTCTAAGAATGATTCTTATTTTAAAAATCTGTATATAAAAAATAGAACTTAGAGTTTATAAAATGTAAATACAGACTAAAAGTGAATTTTTTTTAAAGCTCGTAAATTTATAAAAATTAATAAATATTTAACTTTAAACTTATAAGATAATACAATCTTACTATCTAAAATAAGAAAATAATTGTTTTTTTAAAGAAAGAATTGTCCTCCATAATATTAGAGTTTTTAAGAATGATTCTTATTTTAAAAAATCTTTGATTTAAATGTACTTTTGGTATTTTAGTTTGATGATTTTTAATTTTTAATACTCTCATTTCAAAAATTAATTTTTTGGTCTCTCAGCTTACATCCTTTAAATTTTTGTTGATTCCTTCCAATTTTGTATAGGTGACAATTATAATTAGGACAAAAAACATATTTTTAATGGCGTGACATTAATGATTAGGATACCTTACGGTGAGGCGCATGTGAGGACAAAAAACATTGAGCAATTTTAATGTGAATACTTAATGAGGCGCATGTGATGAAAGATATTATTGTCGATATGTTCCATGGAGTAGCTGTTAATATCACTATTAGCAAGTGCCTAGAGTTCAATAATGCATAATTATCAGTAGAGGGTTCCTCTCATAATAAATCTTTGCATATTTAGGTGAACTGGACAAACACCATCTTATCAAGAGTGCTAGTAGATATTGGGCCTTCTCTGAATGTGATTTCCAAGTCTATACTAAACAAGCTGGTGGTCAAAGACATATAAATGAGAGTAAGTGCTTTAATAGTGAAAGTCTTCAATGGTTCAATGAGAGCATTAATTAGAGAAATCGATCTACCCATCTTAGTAAGTCCTTATCTCTTCAGCATTACCTTTCAGGTTATGGACATCGATCATTTATACAGTTGTCTTCTAGGAAGATCATGGATTCATGTCGTTGGGGCTATTACTTCCACATTACATCAAAAGCTCAAATTTATAGCAGATGACAGACCGGTCATTATTTCTGGAGAATAAGACTTGTTAGTAAGCCACTTTTCATCCTTTTGATACATAGAAATTGAGGAAGGAGCTATGGAAGTCTCATTCCAAGCCCCGGAAGTGGATAGTGTGACCACTATGAGCTTGAAGCCTAATGATGTCCATACACCGGAGTTGTCCATGTCCTCGTGGAAGAGTGCAAAAGAAGCTTTAGAAAGAGGAAGTCCTACAGGTTGGGGATGAATACAGAAATGTAGCAGAAAAGAAGAACCCGTTTGGACTCGGTTATCAACCATCTTTATAAGAATTTGACTGAGATTATCAAAGAAAGTTATGCAGTATCCATGATATCTTCAGCAGTGATGGATTTATATTAGATGACCAAATATCTGCAATCGAAGATGCAAATAAGGGGATGCCCACTTTAGTACGTTGATGCTCACATGGAACTGTACTCAACAATTGGACAACGTCTGTGATCTCTGAAGTCTTTACAATCGCAAAGTAATTCATTATCTTTATAAAAATCCCTTTCCAGGCCCAAGGAAAATGGATAGCTTTGTTGGACCACTCTTTGCTTGATGAGTTTATTTGTCAATTAATAAAATGAATTTTTGTATTCAAAAGGTGTTCATTTCCTTTCATTTATTTTTTATTTTGTTTCTTTCTAAATGACAAAAGATTCATTTTTACAATTTATATTTGCAAGCTTCCATAACATATTTTCTAAACCATAATAATCATGCAGAATAAACGAATCCATTGAACACAGCACGATTATGATCCCTTATGACCTCGAGTTCCCGATTAACCACCCCGAAGAAGACGATGATGAAGATTGTGAACTTCCAGAAGAATTAGCCAGGTTGCTTGATCAAGAAAATAAAGAAATTCATCCTCTTTAAGAGTCGGTCGAAGTCATCAACCTAGGGACAGAGGAAGCCATAAAAGAAGTCAAAATTGTGGCATCTCTAAAAAATAATATGCAGAAAGAACATGTCAACTTATTTCAAGAGCATGTGGATATCTTTGCTTAGTCATACCAGGATATGCCAGGGTTGGACATCAATATTGTTGTGCACAATTGCCACTTAAGCCATAATGCCCGTATCTCAAGCAAAAGCTCAGAGGGACAAGACTTGATGTGGCCCTTAAAATTAAGGAATAAGTCAAAAATAGTTTGATGCAAGCTTCCTAACTATGTCCAACTATCCGCAATAGGTCGCAAACATAATATTAGTCCCTAAGAATGATGGTACAGAGACTTAAACCAAGAAAGCCCAAATGATGACTTCTCTTTGCCTCACATTACCGTGTTGGTTGACAATACCGCACAATTCTATATCTTCTCGTTTATGGATGGTTTCTCTGGATATAATCAAATAAAGATCTCTCCCGAAGACATGGAGAAAACCACTTTCATCACCCCTTTAGGGAACATTTTGTTATAAACTAATGGCTTTTGGTCTAAAGAATGCAGGGGAAACATATCAAAGAGCCATGGTGACTCTCTTTCATGACATGATTCATAAAGAGATCAAAGTCTACATGGACAATATGATTGTTAAATCCCATACCGAAGACGAGCACCTTACTCACTTAAGAAAGTTGTTTGCAAAACTGAGGAAGTATAAACTACGACTGAACCCGACAAAGTGTACCTTTAGGGTCAGATCTAGTAAGTTACTTGGATTCACCGTCAGCCAATAGGGAATTGAGGTTGACCTCGATAAAGTTAGAGTTATTCAAAACATGCCATCTCCTAGAACAAAAAAAAGTTTGTGGCTTTCTGGGTAGACAGAACTACATCTCCAGATTCATCTCACATCTAATGGCAACCTGTGAACTGATATTCAGGTTGTCAAGAAAACACCAAGTAATCAAGTGGAACGATGGTTGCCAAAGGAAATTTAATAAAATCAAATGATACTTGTAAGATCCACTAATTCTTATACCACCAATTCCATGAAGGCCACTCATAATGTACCTAATAGTGCTCGATGAATCTACAGGATGCATGTTGGGCCAACACGATGAAAGGGGCAGAAAAGAGCATGACATCTATTACCTAAGAAAAAAGTTTACTAATTATGAGGTCATATAATCTCTATTGGAAAAAAATTGTTATGCTTTAGCATATGTCACTCGACGTATGAGACAGTATATGATGTGTCATACCACCCTGTTGATATCCAAAATGGATCCAATAAAATATATCTTCGAAAAGTCTGTTGTGACTGGAAAAATAGCCCGTTGGAAAATGTTACTATCTGAGTATGACATCCAATATGTCACTCAAAAATCTATCAAAGGAAGTGTGCTAGCAGACCATCTCGCTCGTCAGCCAGTGGAAGATTATCAACCTATGCGGTTTGACTTTCCTGATGAAGACATTATGGCTCTAGCAGATGACGATGAATGGCCAGAACTAGGATTGTGATTAACGATCGTGTTCGATGGTACCTCAAATTCACTAGGTCATGGAATTGGAGATTTCATAACTTCTCCAACAGATTTTCATATTCCCTTCACAATAAGGTTATGTTTTGACTTCACTAACAACATGACAGATAACGAAGCATGTCTCCTAGGAATTGAAGCAACCATTGATATAAGAATCAAGATTTTTGAAGTGTATGGAGAGTCTTCTCTCTTTATTAATCAAGTTAAAGGAGAATGGGGGACCCTTCATCCTAAATTGATTCCATGCCGAGACCATGTCTTGAAGTTGATCCACCATATTCCTAGGGAGAAGAATCGGCTAGTCGATACCTTGGCTACTTTTTTGTCTATGTTCAAATTCAAGTGGGCTAACGAAGTGTATGAGATAACAATTCAACATTTGGATAAGCCAACATGTTGCATAGTAGTCAAAGCAATAACCGATGGTAAACCCTGGTTCCATACACGAAAAATACCTAAGCGCATCGCATGCTCGAAGATACAACAAAATCGCCATCAAGATTTATTTATATTCGAAGGAAAAAGAAAACATTGATAAAACCCATGGGAAGAGAAATGGGTAAGGAAGTCGATTATGCAAGGGGAAGGTATTAGCACCCCTCAAATCTATTATACTCAACGGGAACCGTTTTAATGGTTCTTTGCTTGAATGGGTGTTACTATCTAAAAGGTACTTGCAAGTGATCTGAATAAAAGTAGAAAAAAATAATTTAATAATTAATGTGCTCACGGAGGATTGAGGCCCTCGTGCCTACGTATCCTTATAGTACAATGAGGAAATCAGAGCTCCGTAGTACGTGGAACTAATGGTGGGAGATGAAAGAAGTTGCTATTGAGGTATGGTTTAAACCAAAGAATAATGTTGTTTGAATCCATAGGGTAGGTATATCTGAACCAATGGGAAAAGTTGGCATATGGCCAAAAATAAAGGTTTTTTTTGCCTATATAAGGACTTTCATGGTAAGTAAAACAAAAAGAAGGTCCGTCTATACAAGACAAATAAAAAGATTCTTGGTTTAGAGGTAGGAATTGGTTATTGGCCCAAAGGCATGTATGTGAAGCTAGCGGAAATATACCTGAACGCATCGCACACTCGAACATAAAACATAGTCGCCATCTAACTTTATTTATTCCCGAAGGAAATGGGAAACATCGATAAAACCCGGGGAAAAGAGATATTCTAGGTAAGGAAGTCGGTTATGCAAGGGAAATGTATTAGCACCTCTTACATCCATGGTACTCCATGGGAGCCATTTTGATTGTTCTCGTTCGAATGGGTGTTATATCTAAAGCTACTCGCGAAAGAATAAGGGAAAAAGAAGAAAATAGATAAAGTGCTCGATGAGGATTGGGACCCTCATGCCTATGTATCCTTATAGTGCAATAAGGAATTCAAAACTCCATAGTTCATAAAACTAATGGTGGGAGATGAAAAGAGTTAAAGGTATGGTCTGGACCAAAGGATAATATCGTTTGAACTCCAAAAAGGGGGTGAAATATGAACCCAAGAGTAAAACTGGTATGAACCAACAAGTGAGGGGCCTACGACATGGTATCACTATATTGGAATAACCGAAAACAAAGGAATTAAATGTTTGGTTTCATAGCACATACGTCTCTTGGTTCACAAGGAGATAAAAGATGACGCTCAAAGATATAGTATATTTGGATCAAAGATATATTATATCACATGAAGTGAATGAAGGTAGAATATGAATGTATTATGGAGATGAATGGAGGGGAAATAAATAAGTATGCTCGCGGAGGATTCAAACCCCCGTGCCTACGTATTCTCATTGTGCAATGAGAAACTCAGAGCAATCGTAGTTTGTGGAACCACGAAAACAAAGGAATGAAACAAAGAAGTGTTTGTCTAAGCAACAAGGACTGACAAGACAAACACAACTAAAAAGGTATGATTGAAGTGATGAATAATGTAACTTGTACCAAAATACAATGATTGGACTGACAAGACAAAGACAAATTGGCTTTGAACCAAAGAGTAAACAAACCAACCAACAAGTGAGGGGCCTAAGGCATGGTATCACTGCATTGGAATGATCGGAAACAAAGGGAATTAAATGTTAGCAATAAGCCAAACAATTCTTGATACAAAGGTGGACAATCATCCTAAAAGGGTGAATGTGGAGCCCAAAGGAAAGTATTGATTGGCATAAGGAACAATATATCACTATAGAAGAACAATCAATTTAAAATTAAAGGAGAACAATATCTTGGATCCATGAAGGAATAAACTCTGAACCGAAGAGTAAAGGTAAACCAATAAGTGAGGGGCCTAAGGCATGGTATCATTGTATTGGAGTAACCAAAAACAAAGGAGTTAAGTGTTTGGCAATAAGCCAAACAACTATTGGTTCACAAGGTGGACTTTGATTAGGTCGTCCTAAAATGATATGAATGGAATCCAAGGAAAAAATATATTTGATCTCAAAAGATGGTATTTATTGATGAAAAAATGAATAGGATATGATAAATGAATATGGTAGAAATAAATAAGGTAGCTCACGGAGAATCTGAATTCTCCTGCCTACGTATTCTCATTGTGCAATGAGAAAATCAGAGCTTTCGTAGTTCATCCCACTAAGACTGACATCAAGATGATTGAGGCAAAAGAAATGATTAATTGATAATGGAATATGAAGATTGTTTGACAGTTGTTTGATAAGAACCACACTAAAGTCTATGAGTAAAGATGAATACGATGAGCAACTAGGTCATTCGTCCCGTACCCAAAGATATTCAGAATGAGGATATGAATTCTTCACTCTCATTCCTTCTTTACTACTTAAGGCTTTTGGGATATGATTCTCATCATAACTTTCAAGTTGTTGGAGGAGGAACCTTTGTTGCTTCTTGTGTTGATGTTGCTTGCTAGGAGAGAGAGAGAGAGAGAGAGAGAGAGAGAGAGAGAGAGAGAGAGAGACTTGACAATCATATGATTTGAATTGTGCTAAAGCCTATGGATATAGGTGAATACAATGAGAAACTGGGTCATTCGTCCCGTACCCAAAGATATTTAGAATGAGGATAGGAATTCTCCACTCTCATTCATTCTCTATTGCTTAAGGCTCATGCCACACAATTTCAACCTTGATTAACAATCTCTTGAAGAATCACCTTTGATGTGCCTTGTATGATCCACAGTTTGATATGATTAGGATGCCTTGATTGAGAGTCTGACTTGAGGCCTTGAGATCCATAGTTTACAGAAGGAGTCTTATCAAGTGATCAAGGGGATTTTGATCACTTGAATAGACTATGAGATTATACAAGATCAAATGATTTAATTGATCAAAATTGCTTTTGATCAACTTGAATCGAGGGTTAGAATTAGCTTGAAAAGTATTTGTGATCAACCTAATCTAAGGGTTAGAATTATATTCACAGGCTATCCCTAAGGGAGCATGCATTTGTTATTTAAAACTTGATCAAAAATATTTAATTCTAAGTCAAGATCTAGTTCTAAAGGAACATGCATTTTTATCGAAAAAAATGGTAAAATAAGCCCTAAATGGGCAAAATGGTCAATGCCCATTAATATCCAATTACAAGCACAAATTAAATTCTAATTAAAATCTAACTATAACTTAAAATTTAATCAAACTCCAAAACTATTTTACCCTAATGTTGAAAATTAACCTAAATTCTAAAATCAAGTAATTTCTAACTATACCTAATTAATTTCCAATTAAAACTAAATTTAAGTTCTAATTACAATCCAAAAGTCTAATGAAGAAACTAAGCTAAAACCTAAAAATCCTAATTAACCCTAAAATCTAATTAACCTAATCATGTTAATTAATATGGATTAACCCTAATTCTAAACCCAATTAGACTAATTAAGTGGATTAAACCTAAATCAAGCTGAACCTGGCCATGGTGGGGGTGCCCAGTAGCAAAGGGCGCAGGCCCACACTCATCAGGACCCAACTCCTGCTAACAGAATCCAAGATCCAATGGAAAAAATGGAGGTGCCAAGAGATAAATGCTTAGGGCTTATGCCCACACGGCCAAAGCATCACCCTATGGTACTCGAATCCAACGCTTCTTTCAGCAATATCCAAGCCTTGCCACATTTGACTCTTAGTCGCGATGCAGAGCTTCAGGCTTCAAAAAGAATTCCACAACTTCGCAACATCGGAGATGAACCACGCGGTAAATAAAACGACGGACGTGACGAATTTGGCTTCCCATCATCAACCTTCGTGAATCGCTCCCACCTCCTCTTCTTGCTCTGTATTATTATTCCGTTTTCTGTGTATTGTTGTTTGTTGATGATAATCGCAATGTAGAGTGATTCTGTGAGGTTTGAAGAGCTTGGTTCGTGGAAATTCGAATGGAGCGGATGGTGGTGAAACGCGAGAATCTCGGAAATGTGTGGAGGATGAATATTTGCAAAAGGTGAAGAAGAAGTGATGCAGGCTGAAAATCTCTGTTGCAGAGGATTGAAGCTTTGCAGAATGGAGGATGAGTACGGGATGAAAGAGATGGATCGTGCCAAGGATCGAAAGTAAGTCTGTTGTGAAGAGAAGTTCAGAATGAAAAATCGATCCCCAGAATGAAAGGTGAAGCATCAATTTCTAGAGGGAGAAATTTTGTTTTGAAATTCACCCCAAATCCACATGAAATTCAAGGTTAGTTGGAGATGAAAAATCTGTTTTGAAATGTCACTCAAATTCTTCTGAAATTCATTTCAAAATGCAGAAATTAGTTAGTTGTGAAATGGTTTATTTTGAGTTAGTTATGTTTAATCAGTATGTGGAACTATTATGGATTGAAGTTGGTTTTCCTGTGAGTTGGAAATGTTATGCAGTTAAGAGTTAGTTTAATATTATGTTAGTCTGTTATGAACTTGAAAACTTGGTTTCTATTAAATTCCGCAGGTCACCTGTTATTGCATTTATGTTGGTAGCAGTTAGTAGGAATTAGATTAGCTAAGGTTTTTAATTCAAATTTCAGTAAGTATTGTTAGAAATATCATGAAGTATGTGTTATAGTTAATTAATAGAGAGAAGTTGGTATGTTAATGAAATTTCTATCTGAACAAATAAATTAGTTTTATGATAGATTACCACTGACCCTGTTAAAAACTTTCTGAAACTTCATTTAAGGCCATCCATGCCACTTGAAGACTTGGTTGGTTAGTGATTTTACAATTGAATGCTTGAATTGAAATCGGTTAGCAATGTACTGTTAACATTAAGTTTGTGTTTGAATTAGTCACTGCTAAATGGAAATGAATTGATGCTACCTTGTCGAGTTCATATGCCTACTTGGAAATGTTGATTATTTGGTGTTTTGTTAGTTTATGCTATATTAACATGTGATGAATGGGATGCTGATATGAATTGGTGGATGCAATGCCTTGGATTATTTTGCATGATCATGCTATGTGTGTGGATTGTAAATGTGGCTGCTAGTTGTTTTGGTCTTGTTACTGATTTTATTGCAATTCCGCATGTTGATGTTGTTTGGGATTATTTGGTGCATTGTAAGCTTTAAAGAGCATTGCCATTGATGTAGTTGTTGTGTGATGTCCTAGCTGACTCAGGTTGATGCAGGCTGAAGTTGTTATGGCTGCAAGTTGATGTTTGATTTGGTTGGGATCTTGGAGTCTGCTATGAGCAATGGTTCACATGATGACCAACATGATTGTTAGTAATTGATGTTTGTGTGTGGACTTGGAAAGTCGTGAAGAAACAAGAATATAGCATGTAATATGATGTATGGAACCTTGACACTTTGTATGCCACATGTAATGAATTATATGAACATGTACACATGTAATGCCATATTTTCTTAATGCAAAACTTCATGGATGAATGCTTGTATGGTTGCTTGTAGTATGACGAATGAAAATGAAGTTTAGGACCTTTAGAATCTTGAGAAAAAGTGTGTTGACTTTAGTCAAAGTTGACAAAAAAGTCAATTGTTGATCAAAGTCAACTTTGCTCAAAAGTTTTATTTTTTCTCTTTCTTTTGTAAAATGATATAATGGATATTTGTATGTATAAATCTTCTTGTAACATGTTTTTGAATGTAATGATCAATGCTTTAGTTTGCTAACTAAAATCATGTTTGAATGAAATATGAACCATGAGCCATGAGTTTGAATGAGTGAGTTTAATGTATCAAGTGATCAAGCTATGAACTCATCATGGATTACAAATGCCACTAACCATCAATGATATTCCAATGAACAATGAAATGGGGCCTTCGAGCATCTGAAGTTAGGGTTTCAAGAACATACCTTTCAATCAAAGACCTTGGGTGAAGTGGGATGCTTCTCAGCCAAGTCTTCAACATATAGACCCCCCCACTAGGGTTTAAAGGTCAATATAAGACCCACAGAACAAACATGGAGTCTTTCAACCTAATCACTAACAATTAGGGTTTAAACCCCTCTGAAGAGCATCATGATAGAACTTTGTTGAATTCAAGCTTCAAAGATTAAAACATTAGGGTTTTGCATCCCCTACGACCAAATGAACATCCAAGTTGAGCCTTTAGGGTCTCATCCACTCCAAAACCCTAGCTTTATCAACCAAGAACTTTGGAACCACAATGATCAACCAATGAATATGAATGGATGATTGATGAATATGTATGAAACATGAAGGTATATAAATGATTCTCTCGTCAAGGTTTGAATGAAAAGATGAAAAGGGGATGGCAAATTTTGGGGTATGAGAGTATGGAATCCAAAGAAAGATTGTATTTGGTTCAAAGAGAAAGTATATCATTGATGAATGATTTGATGGTGTTGAATGATGTAGAAAATATTGAATGGGGAATGATGAAAGGTGAATGAAAGGAATAACAGAGAATGAATAAATAAATATGAATGAAAGGGGAATTAATAATTAATATGCTCGCTGAGGATTTTGATCCCAGTGCCTATGCATCCTCATTGTGCAATGAGGAATTCAGAGCTTCGTAGTTCGGGAACTAATACGGAAAATGAAATGAGTGTTTGCCTACGCAACTGGGACTAACAAGGCAAACAAGAATGAAAGAGTATGATCGAAGCGATTAAAGGTATAACTTGTATCAAAAGATAATGGTGTTGTTGGAACCCTTAGGGTAATGATATTTGAACCAAAGAGTAAAGCTGACATAAACCGATATATGGTGTGGCAAAAAATAAAGGGGTTTTGCCTAACATTAGGACTTTCAAGAAAACAAAAGGAAATATTTGTCTAAATAACTAGGATTAACAAGAGAAACAAAAATCTTTTGGTTCAAAAGTGGGTATTGGTTATTGACCCAAAGGTATCTATGGAATCCAGAGAAAAATAGTATTTGGTCCAAAGAACAATATATCACCAGTGAGAAATGATTGTTGAAGCAAACATGTCAATTGTTTGATTCGAATTGCACTAAAGTCTATGAACGAAGGCGAATACTTTGAGTAGCTAGGTCCTACGCCCCATACTCAAAGGTACTCTAGACAAGGATAAGAATAATCCCTTTCACCATTCTTCGTTGCTTAAGGCTCATGGCGTGCACTTCTGATCATGATTGGAAAGTGTTAATACAGATTTTGCTCGTTGATCCTGATGATGCAATGTTGCTTGCGAAGAAGGAGACTCGATAATTATTTGATTTGACTTGAACTAAAGTCTACGAACAAAGGCGAATACTTTGAGTAGATGCGACCTATGCCCCGTGCTCAAAGATACTCTAGACAAGGGTAGGAATAATCCCTCTCATCATTCTTCGCTGCTTAAGGATCGTGACGCACAACTCAAATCATGATTGACAAGTGTTGATATTAGACCTTTGTTGTGCCTTGAACAATGTTTCAGTCTTCAAAGTCTGGATGTGCCTTGTACTGGAAATAGATTTGAATGATAATTAGAGATGGAATCCTATCAAGTGACTAAGATCACTTGACTGGGTGAGGATTCTAGTAAAAGTGAAATGATAGACTGGCCAAAAGGTTGAATTTGGTCGATTCATCAAGGCATGTATCAGGATGTGAGCATGTGAATTTGTGGAGTTATAAAACCTAATGGAAAAGTAACATCATGCATAGGTTTTGCAATCAATGTTTGGATCAATTTCTAAGGATCAAACCCTAATTAATTTCTAATTCAAGGTTCACCTATTATGTACAAAAGTAAGCTAAAACATATTAAAATCTAAATGTTAATTTCCTAAAAAAATAATTGCATGCAAATTGTACTAAAAATATTGAATCAAATCAAGAAAAACAAGTAAAAATAATTAAAATGAATAGAAAGAAAATAAGATAAAAAAACAATAGGCAGAGTGTGCTAAATAGACCAGAGGTCTACCAAGCAATCAAAGGCACATGCCCAAAGCAAGGCCCAACATGTTCATACCTCGCTCAGGGAGGAGATGCAATTCTAATTCAAAGGTACATGCAGTGAGAGGAATGAGCCTGATGCCCTATGTGAATCACATGAAGCAATGGAAGGATTCTGACTGAAGTTCAAACAAACCACGAGCCAAAAGATTCAAACAAACCTCCTCAGTCTCCGCCGTGCCAGAAATCGCCTCTGGCGGCGGTGGAGGTCACATCACTTCTAAAATCACATCACTGGAACCATAATGTCATCCTCAACCTCGATATCAACCTGCTTTCTTCCAATTTCTAGTAATCGTTTCAGAATTCAAAATCAGAGCCAAGAACCTTAAAACTTTCAATTCAAATTAAATGACGATGGTACATGGATTCAAGTTCTAAGCTTAGGGCAAACGTTCCTGAAGGAGAATGTTATGTTATGGTAATAGAACTAAAATGAAAGGAGAAGGAATAGAATACCTCTGAAACAAAGGTTTGCTCTAAGGAGTTGTTGAAACAGAGAAGAAGGTTGCAGCGCGAGGAAATCACTTGAATCAGGTACGTACTTTATTCATATTATCTTCTTCTTCTTCATTTCTCTTTTCTTTATCCACTTTCAGATCTTGCGTGAATGATTTCAAAGATATTGTAGAGAGTGCAAGTTTGAGAGTGATTTGTGAGTGATGAAATTGTAAGATTATGATTCGTTATAGCAGAGAGTTATGAGAGATGCTAAGAGTAATGAGGTTAGGCTCTACTCTTCAATGTGGAGCTTTAATGGAGTATTTTGAAGGAGCTTTTTGTAAGGGTGAGGATAAAGGTTCCGAGATTGTGTGAATCAATGAGATATTAAAGAGTGAAAGGTGAATTTATGAAAAAATGAATGTCTCCCTCCGATGAAATGGTGAATGGATGATTTATAGAGGTGAGGGAGTTAACATAGTTAACTTTATTAACTTGAATCAAAGGGAAATAAGTTAGGAGTGACTTACACTGTTAGTCCTAAGGAAGTGCAATTTTCAGTTAGAAGTGAAATCAGTTAGAAGTTTGAAGTTGTTAGAACCGTTTTATGTTAGTTAGGTTATAGCCGTTAATGAGTAATGAGTTAGTTAATCAATTGTTATGACTGGAAAATGAAGGTAGCATGTTTAACTGAAGTTATGTGGAGCAGCTGTTATGGATTACAAATGACATGCCATGGTAGGTTTTACTCTCCATACTGCAGGTTTATTAGTTTTGTTAGGATTCGACGATGAAGTGTTTTAGGGTTAACTTAGCTGCAAATCAATTACAATGTGAAACCTGTTGAACTGGTTAGACTGGTTAGGTTTAGGTTCCTTATTTTTTTTGCATAAGAATCTGTCATGGCATGGATGTTAATTAGGAACAGTAGCAGTTAGAAAAACAACACAAATCTGTTAGTTTTGAATCCTGTTGCATGCCTGAATTGATTAGAACTTGCTGATGATGAATGTCCTTTCAATGCAATTTCTGTTGAACTAATAACTGTAACTTATTGGAATGCTACGGCTACCATGAAATGGCTTGTGGTGTTAATTTAGTAAACTAGGTTAGCTTGTCACTTGGCTTGTAAATTGGCTGCAAAATGGTTTTGTATGCAAATGATTTCTTGTTACCATTGTTGGTATAATTCAGTTAAGTGAATTCAATAGAACTTGCATTGTTAGGTTAACATGGCAGCTGCTATAGGAATGGTTGGATGAGGACCTAGCAAACCAATTTGCAGCATGGCAAGTAACAAGTTTGGATGTATGTTTGGTCATTGAATTGCAATGTCACATGATGTGTGCTTGTTAACAAATGTTGAATGATGTATGTTTGTTAACAAATGTTAAATGATGTGTGTTTGCAAATGCCTTGAATTATGAATGTGTATGTATGTTTGATTGTTTTGGCATGCTAAATGATGTGTTGTGAATGCATGGCTGATGTAGGACTTGGCATGTCATGGCAAGAAAGGTATTGAAATTTGGATGACAAACATGGCTTGGAGCAAAATGAAGGTTTACTTGTGAATGAAGAGACTTGGTCATGAAATCAAATGTAAGGAATGTAAGAGAATGAAGAAAACAAAATGCATTAGGACTAGGAATATGGAAGTTAGGTCAGTCGACTTTGGTCAACTGATTGACCAAAAAGTCAACTTTAGGTCAAACTTTGATTTTTTTTGTAATTTTGTATGGATCTTTGTAAATTGATACTTGTATGGTTAAATGAACAAATTTGTATGGAAATGCCCCTTAGATTCAATGTGACATGCTTTGGATTTCAAGTTATGACTTTCCCCCCAAAATCCATGTTTAGATCACAACCTTGAAATAAATCATGATCACTTGAACAAATGGCTATGAATGCATGATAACATATGAAATAATGGACTATGAATAAATACTATGAATCAAGAACAAGGGGACTATGCGTGCACCATGAATCAAATGCCAATACACTAGGGATGCATAATGAATTATGAAATAAATACACTAGGAGTGTATGATAGTTCATGAGCCAATGAACTATGAAGCATGGATCAATGGACTTTGAATGCACCATAGACCTAGAATGAATGGACTTGAATGACAAATAGAATGCAACATGAATTGAATGAAAGCTTGAACAAGGCCTTGAATCAGATGAATCCTCAAGCATGTAGGCATGTAAATTTAATGGTCAACTTGTTGAATAATTCCCAAGAATAATAGCAAACTTGATGATTGGTGATGCATACCATAATGATCAAGAACCACCCTCCAATGAACTAGAGTTTCACAGTCAATCACAAGATCAAAAAACGAACAAAATTGTCCATAAATGCCAAGCATCCATGATTAGGGTTCCTAGATGCAAACAACCCAATCAAAGACCTCAAACCAAGCACAATGCTCCATAATCAACTCCCAATCATATAGTGCCCAAGATTAGGATTTCAAGATCAATCCCAAGCACATAAGGCAAACCATATGGTCTATGAGTACCAAAGACCGATGATTTTGTACCTTGATTTCAAATTGACTGCACCATCATCTCTAGGAATAAAGCTTGTGCAAACCTAGCCTTTGTTAGATATAAATACCACAAACCTTGAATCTATGATGTATGTTTGAAGGTGTTAATATGAATGAATGATGCACATGTATGTGGGCAGATGAATCTCAAACCAAAAGTTAGATGAAAAATGAAAAAGGGCGGGCAAATTTTAGGGTATGACATCATTAAACACTTCCTCCAAAAACAATAGTATCTAGTAGAGGCATCCAACGGGGACCAAATAACTTTGTGAAGACTGGCTTCCAAGTTTTTCCTCAACGGTGATGTACTTTATAAAAGAAAATATGACATGTTTTTGCTCAGATGTGTGGATAGACACGAAGCATACCTAATCATCAGTGAAATTCATGAAGGTTCTTTCGACATTCATGCAAACAGACATGCAATGATAAAGAAGATCCTCAGAGGCGGTTACTATTTGTTGACGATCAAAATTGACTGCTTCCATTATGCCAAGAAATGCCAAATTTATGCTGAGAAGATACATGTGCCACCAACCCCTTTGAACATTCTAACATCACCATGGAATTTCTCCATGTGGGGAATAGACATGATAGGACTCAATGAGCCACAAGCTTCCAACAGTCATCGTTTCATCCTGGTTGAAATTGATTACTTTACCAAATGGGTGGAAGCAACCTTATATGCTAATGTCACCCGACAAGTGGTTGCTAGGTTTACAAAGAATGAAATAATTTGTAGCTATGGGGTTCCCGATAACATCGTTACAGATAACACCAACAACTTAAATAATAAAATGATGAAGGAGCTGTGTAAAGACTTCAAAATCAAACATCATAATTCTTCATCTTACCAGCCCAAGATGAACGGTCTTGTAGAAACGACTAACAAGAACATCAAAAAGATCATTCAGAAAATGGTGAAAACATACAAAGATTGGCATGAAATGCTCCCTTTTGCATTACACAGCTACAAAACTTCGATGCACACCTCTACCGGGGCAACTCCGTTCTCATTAGTCTATAGCATGGAAGTTGTACTCCTAGCCAAAGTTGAAATCCATTCATTGAGAGTTATTATGGAAGCTAAGCTTGATGAGACAAAATGGGTCCAGACCAGGTTTGACCAGTTGAATCTCATAGAAGAAGAGCGTCTGGCAACCCTTTGCCACGGTCAACTGTACTAGAAGCGGCTCAAGAAAGCGTTCGATGAGAAGGTTTGTCATTGTGAGTTCCAATAAGGAGACCTAGTGCTAAAGAAGATCTTGTCGATACATACATATTCACGAGGCAAGTGGACTCCAAATTACGATGGACTATTTGTCATGAAGAAGGAATTATCCGGCGGAGCCTTGATCCTCACCACTATGGATGGGGAGGAGTTTCCACTTCCCGTGAACTCCAACACAATCAAAAATATTATGCCTAAATATATATATATATATATATATATATATATATATATAATATATATATATATATATATATATAATATATATATATATATATATAATATATATATATATATATATATATATATATATATATATATATATATATATATATATATATATATAACCCGTTAGGTCAACCTAGGCAAAAATGGATATCCCGGTGGATAAAAAAAAGAGACGTCTAGGAAAAATTAGGGTTAAACAAAACAAATGAAAAAACCCGCTAAATCGAAAAGCCAAAAGAATGATTTAGGCAAAAATGGGCATTCAGGTGGAAAAAAAAGATAAAAGTCCAGGAAAAAAATTAGGGATTTTCATAAAGGAATTTGACTGCAGCACTCGAGCATGCATCACCATAATTAGATATCAGATGAAAGGAATCAGTTCAATCATCATCTTCTAAAGCAAAGTATTGAGACTCATGGTCACAAGGGAAAGTAGCATGTGTTGTAGTTCAATGGAAACTCGTGTAATTTCCCATTTTCCATTTTACCTTCTTTTTGTTTTTGTAATTTCCTCTTTTAGGATCTTGCATCCAAATGTACTTACATCTTATTGTTTCTTAGCCGACAATCTCTAGCCTTCCTATGAGAGGGTTACTTGCAGGACCGACTACAAAGTCCTGGACTTAGTGTTTGAGTGTATGATGTTTTAGTGGGCAATGTTTTTGAAATGTTCAAAAGGAGTAAATATAACTCTTGGTGAGTTAGAAAGGTAGTAAAAAACAATGACAGACGAAAATATAGTGAAAGTAAAGCAATAAAGTAAAGACAATTTGGTAAGTTTAAATGACTAATGAATATAAATTGAGGCAAAGGTATATTTTTCGTAGGGAGATGACTCTTTTCTCATAAACGCTTTGGTACTTCAAGTGTACTCCTACTGGAAATGCTAAAAATGCCACCTCTACTAATGATACCTAACACTTGCTTAAATACTAATAAAAAGTAACCGTCGGGGGGTTACGAACCTATCTTGAGATGACACATGTCAACCCACTTCTCCCATGTACGTAGATAATTGCCCACGTTTTTGGCCGCCCAAGATCACCCTCACCATGGAGATACCCTTTGAATTCGACGGGAACTCTTGGTGTTGACCCATGGATTGTCCAACTTCTTGTAGATCTCATATTCCGACGGGCTTCCTAGTCGAGTGGGTTTGCCCTCTTTGGCCGAAATTTGTTAGCTAACAAATTGCCCCCTGAAAAGGCTGGTTTTGACATAAGCTCGTCAATCAAGGAACTTGCCTTTTGATTGTTCATATTTTGGGTAGCCGTCTTATCACTAATTATGACCTAAAATGTAATGATGATTTTCCTAAACGTAGTTCCCCAGACACTCCACCATCATTATCAACTGTCCCTAGGTCGTGGGATTTCAACCGAATCCACTAACTCTCTCACTACTTCCTTGTTAGCCATTTATCAATCAATTATTACCCGACTGTTCACCTTGCTAGCCTATAAATATTTCTTTCTTCATCCTCAAAGGTTTTTCTGCTTCCATAACCATGCATTCTTCCTGCACATTTCTTCAAGCAACTTCTGTAGTGAAATCTGTCACCCAGAATCTTCAAACTCACCCTATTTGCTTAATCTCTTAATGGCTTCTTCTTCCCACGTCAAAGAAATCACTTCCTATGCTATCGGAAATAACCCATTGCCTTTAAACTTTCTGCCAAAGAAAGTATGAACCACATCCCTCAACCTACTTCTTCTGATGAAGTAGTGGTGATGAACTAGCAGCGTCAGATGTTGATTCCCTTCGTGGTTGATAAGAAGTTGTGTGCGTTTCATGGGCCTCTCGCTGAGCCAAAATCTTCACCGAAAGTTGTTACAACCTTTTTCCCTGGCTATGCACCTGTTGCTCCTCCTGCCTTCGACAAGTCCATCGTACTTTACGTCAGATTCATGGAGGCTAAATCTAGAGTCTTCAGGTTCATCCTACTCCTAGCAACAAAGAGTATCTGGCGTGGCTCAACAAGGTTCAACGAAAACGCCAAGATCAATGGAGGAGCGCAAGGATCTTCAACTTCATTCAAATATCGAGGTATGCTCATCGTGTTAACCCTTGCATGTTACTGGCGTCTTTGTATTTTTGGGAAGGTTCTACCAACATATTCCAGTTTCCTTGTGGGATGCTAACACCCACACTCTTCGACGTGGCGGCAATCACCGGTCTTTCACCGTTAGGAGAAGTCTCCGACCCCACACTTTCGATGGAGAATACTTTCTCGTTCAGTCGAGCGAGTCTCCAGAATTACATCAAAGATCACCACAACAAAAACTCTATCGAGGTGTCCGATGAAGAACATATATATTTCCTTACCCTATGGATTTCCTACTACGTATTTTGTCCTGACTCTTTGCAGATAGCGAAGAGATACATCACCCTGGAGATCCAAATTCATGAGGGTCGACAAGCGTCTTTAGGTAAATTGTTGTTAGCCTCTTTATATCAGGCTTTAGGTCTTGCAACCCTGAAACTAAAACTCCTCTTCAACACTCCCAAGGCCCTGAATCTTCCGGATCCCTTATGGCTTTTACAATAATGGTTAAATGCCACTTTTGAGTATCAGATGGGTTATCCCGTGTCGGAATGCATCGTGAGGCTAACTGAAGATCGACCAATCGAATGGTCTAGGTTGGCTTTGACGACCTTCCAAGAGACTCCCAACACACATCTCTTCATGAAGTACTTGAATATATTCATCGAAGCAGATAAAATTTCTCCTGGCATGGCTCCATTTACTGATCAAACCTTCGGCCCAAATTGGTTCAAAGATCCTTTTTCAGGTGGCTCTCCATAGACCGCAACATAATCGAACGCAATATGGAGAGCCTTTTTGACTCCTACATTGTTATCCTACAAAATTGAACTAGGGTCGAAGGGGGTCGGTTTCATGAGCTATCAACCCAATCTGATGGCTCGCCAGTTTGGTTTAAGCCAAATGGGTCTGAAACCTCTGGTATCGCATGTCATTGATATTGTATGGTATGGTTGATCATTAAATGCCGATGATCACAAGGTTTGTCTTCGTTTTTGTAAATCTACTCACTGTTATGAACTTCCGGTATTCAAATTCCAACAATCCTTTTTGACAACAATTGATTTTGACGAATGGTGTTCTTCCTACCAAAGTCGTTCTTTCCCTAGTGACCAATTCTCCAGAACATGGTTGACGCTCTATCCACCCTCACTTGCGATATACTACCTCTACCCCCGTCTGTTAATGTTCCCGACCAAATAATCCAAACTTCTCAAGTCGATGAAGCCCCCAAAAGGTATATGTTACTAATTTCATTTCCTCTTTTCTGTGGATGTAAAAATTGACAGTTCCTGTTATCAGGGTCGAAAGAGGGTCATTCCCTCATCAGAGCCAACTCTAGCCAAGCCTTCGAAGAAGCAACGGGCGCCTTCGACCCCCACTTCGCAGGTATTGCGCATCAATATCATAAATTTTTTTACCTTAGTAATTCCCATTACCTTTTCACTCATCTAGAAATTCAGGTACCTGAAGAAGTACATGTAGTGGAAAATGAGGAGTCCGACGGTAGTGTGCACTTGCATATTTTTCCCACGTCGAAGGCACCACCCAAAATGCCCTGTACTCCTATGCGGTAAAAAAAGGCTCAGGCCAAAAAGACTCCATCAAAGGTGGCTCCATCGGCTTCGATCTCGACAATCAAAGATGACCTCGAGAAAGCTTTCACTCCTCATGATTCAGAGAGGACTCCTACCGCTTATCCACCCCTTGTGGCCCTTCAGGTATTCGTCCATCTTTACCTCCACCAACCATGGGTTTCTTTTCGTCGTGAGTTCTAATACTTCTATCTTTCAGGAACCTGTGGCCTCTACAATTCCGGTCGAAACTGTGGTCGAAGATAAGACCGACCATCATTCTGCCGACATTGTCTTGAGTCCACAGCGGAAAGCTGAGTTCCAAAGTGCCTCACCAGCGGCTCAACAAAATCATGTCTCCCCACCAACTATAAATCCGCCAAACGCTATTGACGAAAGTGTGTCGACATGTGTTTTAACTTTGAGCGATATTAGGATTATCAAACAGCGGAACCCCGCTGAGGCCCTTCGAAAACTACATCAACTTCATCGTCTTTCAACCGATATGCCACCTCCCTCTTCGACTGTCGTTCCTCCCTCGGAGCTAAATGCTGAGGTTGTTTTCATACTTCAACAACTGAAGACGTCACTTTTCGTGAGCGACTTTCTATATGCTCTTGAAACAGAAGAAGGGCTAGCCTGTGATATTTTCAAATTCCTTGACTCACTGACCCTTCATGATCTTCTTGCCTCAATGGTTAAGTATTTTATCGAGTTTGAGGCCTTCTTCACCCAATTTATCAATGACCTTAGCCTTCATCGAAATGCAGACCTATAGATCAAGACGAAACTTAATGAGGTAAGGCTTGAATAGGACTCCAGTGAGGCCTATGAACAAAAGCTCAACAAATTTGAAAACAAAAAGGAGGAACGCCTTCGTCGACGACAAGCTTTCGACCAGAAAATCTTCGACTACCAAGCCCAGATAGATGAACTTAACAGAAAGATTGTTGATGTGGAAGCGCAAAAGGCTTCCTTGGAGATGGCTGAGGAAATTCCAGCGCAAGAGGTTGTCGACCATGAGGTTCTAAAGGGGATACCCATGGGGAAAAAGCCCTCAAGATTGAGGCCGACATCAAACACTTGCGTGGAAAGAAAGTTTCTCTAGACAATAGGATTATTCATGAGATAACCTCTTTTGAGGACTTCAAGTCTAGATTTCCTGTCTGATCCTTTTCTTGTTTTCATCCTATAAGGTATATTGACCATTTTGTAGCCTTTTGGGCCAATTCAATGAATTAATGAATTTTGTTACGTTTGGATTTGGATTTCTTGTAGCACGAGTTTATATTTATTTAAATATTTCCCATTAACTCTCAAGACCCTTTGACCCATACCAAGTATTTTGATCTCATAAGCATTGTTGGTAAATGTTCAGATTACCTGAAATGGTCCCTCCCATTTTGGAGACCATTTTCCTAGAGTTTGATCTCTTCGATCCATAGGCAGGATTACTTTCCAAACATAATCATCCACTGTAAAGGTTTTTGCCCTTACCTTCCTGTTGTAAACCTTGGCCACACGTTCTTTCTGTCGTGCTAGTGTTTCCATCGCATCCAATCTTTCTTTGTCCAAATCGACCAGCTCTTCGAACATCATCTCCCAATATTATTCCGACTGGAGATCGTTTTTGTGTTGTACTCTAACGGATTGGAAACAGATTTCTAATGGTTGTAGCACCTCAAATTTGCCTTCCTCATTCATGCATTCATTTTAGGTCATTTAACATTTCATATTGCATTTCATCATGTCAATCAGAATTAGCTCCAAGAGTTTATCTTCCAAGAAGCTCGGATATCATTCAAGTCACTTTGTGGGTTCTATCTGAAGGATCAAGCTTAATGGGCTCAGTACAATTCAAAATTCAACTATGAAGCCAAAAGTCAACTGTTGGTCAACTGAAGGTGAAATGGCCAGGGAATGACTTGAGTTACTTCCAACATGTTCAAATGGGGTCTATTCATCATTCAAAACGTTAATCTTAAAGGAGTAAAAGCCTGTTCCTGAGCTGTCATGCTCGCTAGGTGAGCAGAATGGTTCGCCTAATGAGTCCCAAGAAAGCCACCAGAGTCACCTGCGCTCAGAAGGAATTTCCTGAACTGTCATGCTCGCTAGGCGAAGCCCACGCATTTTAAAAATATAACAGAAAAATCTTGGACTTGGACCTCTCTCATTTGAGCCCACAAAGCCACGAAAATCAGTATAAATTCTAAAAAGATTCAGAAGAACAAGACCTAGAAGAAAAAAGGGGAATTTGAGGCAGCCTCCATTCACTCTGACTCACACACTTATCACTTTCATCGCACACAAACCTTAGTTGTGGCATTGCAAACCCAACCGTGCATTTCAATTTCAATCGATCTCTCCAAACAGGTTTGCCCTATTTCCATTACTTTATGCTTTCAATTTGAAATTTCTGAATGTATGAGGTATTACGGGTGAATTTGGGAGAGTGGGTATCGTTAGGTTTCACAGGTGGGTTTAGACATGCATGAATGTGTAGAGCAATGCCTCGAATGTTTGATCACTTAATTTCTGAAATGGGTACCATAGAATTTGGGGTTTCAAAAATCGTATTGTTATCAAAGAAGAACCCAGAACCCGCAAGCATTCGCTAGCACCTCACAAGGCGAACATGTAGCGAAGCTTCGCTAAGCGAAGCAGTAACGATCGTGACAGTAGTTTTTTTTTGTTTGCTCTCTAACATGTTTTGCATTTTCTTGTGACATGTTTTCTATTGCATCCGTACGCTATTTACCTGATACTGTTATTGTTATGATTATCTTGTTTGGTGTAACTCTTGATTGCACCCCGTCTTGTTATTTTAACGTGTTTGTTGAGTTTTTGTGAGGGCTCACATGACTCTTGAAGAGATAGCTTGCTTGGTATTCCACTTTATTTGTGGGATACCATTTGGAGATTCATTCTGATTGCTTTATTGACTTGTTTTCTTTGATGGTGCTAGCCTGAGAGATCTCCGGGTTTCTTATTTCTTTAGTTGTTGTTACTTCGGATCTTTATCCGTGTGGTAGATCTCTTGATCCCTTTTACATCTTTCCCGTATTTTACCGCTTTCTTAACTAGAAGACCTCGATAGGAGGCAATGTTTTTGTGTGTTTACTTTTGTGCCCAAAGACCTCCAAGAAGAGGCATCAGTGCTAAAGACCTCCATGAAGAGGTAATTGACGGATAAAAGGGATTAGTAGTCAATCCCCCGTTATTCAGTGTGTCGTTCTTTATGCTCGCACTACGTGTCGATGCTTCAGAACCAAAGCCCAAGATCTTTTGTCCGGTCGTCAGTGGAGAAGGTTCCATCTTCCTGAATCCCCACTTTTTGTCATGAGCTCACCTTGTCCAGGGTTAAGAGCTATGAGGTCTTATCCTCATTACCCGTTTGATCTGCTCACCCTGGCGTTCAATGTCAATGGTTAAGAGCCCATTTGATTACCTTTCCATGGCTTGTTTGTCGAGGTTGATATGACCTCTCTTGACTAAAGCCCTACCCACGTATGTTTGAGTCCCCTTGTTGGAGTGTTTACTTTATGCATGTTTGTTTTGTATGGTGTGATCGTCTCCCTATAGGATTGCTAGGCTTCGTATAGTCTCTCGTTTGCATGTCAATTAAGGTAGCACGGTTCCTTCGTCTAGGACTTCCTTTTTGCATGAGCATTCCTAAAACACAAACAAACTCATTGTTTTTTCTTCTCCTAAGAACACGTTAACTCCTTCTACTACAGGCGAGTAAGTCTCCAAAGGTCGAGCATCCGGTAGATTGCGTAGTAACGTCGTTCACCTTAAAAAAACACAAAACAAACAAATAGGTCAGCCGAGCTACGAAGACTCTGATTCTCATATTTAGATGAGATACGTATGCAGTGGATGCGACATTCGTGCGAGTCATTTTCTTTTGACCCCTCTTTTAGTAAATAGTACACTAGATAAACCCACACCCTTTAGACAAGAACAACAAGAGTGGATCCCGTAGAGTACTACGGATGCGTAGGGGTGCTAATACCTTCCCTTCGCATAATCGACTCCCGAACCCAAGATTTGGTTGCGAGACCTTGTCCTTTCCTTTCCTTTTTCCAGGTTTACTTCGAGCGTTTCCTTTCCCTCCTTTGGGATAAATAACGCACGGTGGCGACTCTTCTGTCATTTTCTTTTTTCGCCGGTTGTTTTTTTTCGCATTCCTCATTTAGGTTACGACAGTTGGCGACTCTGCTGGGGACCCGGTTTCCCTAAGCGAGTCCCTCCTAGCTTTTGTAGTTTTCTTGTTTGTTGGGTGTTTATTCTTTTGTACATTTATTTATTTACCTGCTTTACCTTATTGCATTCATGTACATATGTCTGCTGTATCTGTGGGTTCTGTTGGGTTGTTTGTTTGTTAGGGTGGGATGTTCTATGAGATAAGCCCACTACCCAGGCTTGAGCGTACACACATGTTTTAGAGTGGATAGTCATGAGGCTTGCGTGGCATGTTGCTACGTTAAGTCGCTCATGAAGACCCACATTCCAGACGAGGTTTCTTTTGGATATATTATGTTCTATGGGTGTTCCATAACGACAGATGTTCCTTTAGAAATCGTCGACTCTGGTGACCATTTCCCGAGAACTCAGTCGAGGCCTCTCCTCCGAGACGCGTTTATGTTAGCTCTGGTGGGCGCATTCTCGCTGCTCAATCCGAGGACCCCGAGGCTGGGAACTTGCTATTAGGATGTCCTGTTGAGGGGAGTCAGTGGAGGTCTTTTGTCTCGTAATAATGCCAAACCTTCAGTGGTAAACGTATTATTCGAATGAAGGGCTAAAGCTGACGAACTTCTGTTCTTAGAACCTACCAGTGAGGGGCGGGCTAAATTCAGGAAACCTTAACCTTCAACCAACCCGGTTTTATGGAGCAGAGCTTTGATCTCGTATTATATTACTCAGTGGGTTTCTCTTCAGACAATGCAACCCAACAGTTGTTCAAGCAGATACATCAATCTTGATTTCCATGTCACTGCATTGCATCACATCATGTTGCATTCATATCATTTAACACATGTTTATCTATTTCTAGGGGTTTACATCTCCCTCTTGATTCCGGCTGGGGTTCTCTGGTTCTCTTAAGATGGATATTGGCAGAAAGAGACATGTCGCCTACAAGTTTCTTGTGGTCTGTTTGGAGCCTATTCAACAGCTGATGAAGTTAATGGATCAGGATTATCTAGAAAGATTCCGGAAGGACTATGGTTTGATCCTAAGCTTCATTACGGTTCTCTCCAAAGATCAACAACTGATGAAGTTAATGGATCAGGATTATCTAGAAAGATTCCGGAAGGACTATGGTTTAATTCTAAGCTTCATTACGGTTCTCTCCAAAGATCAACATGATGCTCTCTTTACATTAATGCAGTTCTATGACCCTCCATTGAGGTGTTTCACGTTCCCAGATTATATTTTGGTCCCTACTTTGGAAGAGGTTGCTAGTTTTCTTAGAGTTCCTATCAAGTCGCAGTTGCTATTCTATAGTTCCGAGTTTCTGCCCGATCTCAACATGGTTGCTTCAGCCACATATTTGGGGAAATCAGTCTTGAAGGCTAATATGTATCAGAAGGGAAGAGTTAATGGTTTTCATCTGAGTTTCTTACTGGGAGAAGCAAAGAAGAGGCTTGAAGATGGTGATAAGAGGGGTTTCAATGTTGCGTTGGCTCTTTGCGTGTATGGGATTGTCCTGTTCCCTAATGTGGCGAAATTTGTGGACGTAAACGCCATACGCCTCTTCATGTTGGGAAATCCGGTGCCGACCTTGTTGGGAGATTTCTTTCATTCAATGCATCACATGAATGAGAATAGAAGGGGAGGATTGGTGAATTGTTGCGCGCCTTTGTTTTATAAGTGGTTCAGTTCCCACCTACCCAAGTCATGAGCGTTCGTTGATGTAAAAAACTCGTTGAGTTGGTCAAAGAGACTGATGTGGATAAGAGCTAAAGATATTTCTTGGTGGTCAGACCGGAGCTTGCTTCGGGCAGATATTATTCATAGTTGTGGGAACTTCCCGAATGTACCATTGGTAGGAAGAAGAGGAAGTATCAACTACAATCCTTCTCTGGCAGTCAGACAGTTTGGATATGCTTTAAGAACTCCGCCTTTGGAAAAAGATGTGGAAGAATCTCTGTTTTTTCATTCTTCATCTGATTTGACTGTATCCCGTAAGGCAGCTGAGGCTTGGCTCAAGGTGATCAAGAGAGGAAGAACTGTGTTTGGAAAAGGAGATTGTAGAACTTACCATCAGTATGAAGAGTGGCTTCAAGGAAGAGTCGAAGAGTTTGGTCTGTCGTTTCCTATTGAAGAACCTTTATATCCACCTACTCCTGAGCAGTCAACCATGGTGAGCCGAGAGGAGTATGACAAATTGAAGAATGCCATGGAGGAGCTTCAAACTGAAAACTCGGAGTTAAGTGTGAAGCTGCAAGACTGTATGCATCAATTCCATGAGGCAGAATATCAGAAGGGGAAGCCGTCAGATTGCAAGGGGAAGCAGAGAGGAAATTAGTTGTGGAGGTGGACTTCTTCAGGAAGACAGACAAAGCCCTGGGATCATCCAGTTCTGAGTTGAGGCGAGTCAAACAGCAGTTAACAGATGCTCTTGGTAAGCTAGCTGGTTGGCAAGAGCAATGGGATACATTTTCAGCTTCTAGGAAGGTAAAGGAGGAGGAGATGGTGGCTGAATTGACTAGTCAGATGGAGAAGTTGAAGAAGAAGAACAATGAGCTTTTGTGCGCCCGTTCAACCAATGGTTATATCACAGATCAACTCAACAAAGCTCAAGGACAGATTGAGGAACTCAAAGTGCTAGCAGGTTTGAAGAAATCCAGACTTGAAGAGGTATTCGGAGAAGATGATGGGAATTACTACAGAGAGCACATCAACGAGTTGGATAGAGTTATTCACAAGAGGAATCTGCTTATCCGGCGTTTGACAGAATCTCCGGATCATCCTGACACAGTGGTACTACTGGCTGAAGTGAGGAGCAGTTCTTATGGGTTGTATGCAGGAGGCTGATTCCTGATTTTTGTTCCTCTCTTTACTTATTGTATTGTAGTGATGATCCACAGGCTTGTTGTGGAGACCCTTTTTTGATGAACTATTGGCTAAGGCCTTTCCCTTCTTTAACCCATTTATATGATGGTTTTCCTTATTTCATCTTGATCTCAGAAGTTTATCCACAACTCGGTCTTCTTGCGCTTTCTGTCGGATGTGAGACTGGAATCAAGGGGGTAGAATACCTGTTGGAATTGATAAACATGTCATTGCATTTACATATTCATTTGCATATCTTGCATAACGGGTACCGCTGCGGTGTTCTTATATTATTTGGTATTCCACTAGCAGGATAGCTGATTCAGGAATTCACCGGTACGGTACCCGCAGAAACCAGCAGAGAGTAATGGAAAGTTTTCAAGTAGATCTAGCAGAGATGAGGACTAACATGGCCCAATTCGTGAGTATGATGCAAGGGGTAGTGCAAGGGCAAGAGGAACTCCGAGCCTTGATCCAGAGACAAGAAACGGTGATTCCCCCTGTCGGTCAGAATCCGCCATAAGGGACCCCTGTCGATGACGCTACTGTTACCAACCCTGTCAACAACCATGCTAATGGTGACGAATTACGTGGTATTAGAATCAATGGACAACCGATCATTATAGAGGCTGCTAATGCTCGAGCGGCACGTGCTCCAGTTCACCATCCTTCTCATTTGGTTGACAAGCAAGAAGATATGTTCACTATTCCCAGTGATGACAATGAATTTGGAAAGGCGGAAGAGAGAGATAGAAAGCTTGACGCCCTTGCTGAAAAGATTCACGCCATGGAGTGCCAGAATTCTTTGGGTTTTGATGTTTCTAATATGGGTTTAGTTGATGGTTTGAGGATCCCATACAAGTTCAAAGCGCCATCTTTCGACAAGTACAATGGCACTTCTTGTCCCCGAACTCATGTGCAAGCTTACTACCGGAAGATATCCGCTTATACTGATGATGAAAAAATGTGGATGTACTTTTTCCAAGACAGCTTGTCTAGAGCATCTTTGGATTGGTACATGGACTTGAGAAAAGAATCTGTCAGAAGCTGGAGAGAGTTAGGTGAAGCTTTTCTGAGGCAGTACAAGTATAACATGGACATGGCTCCGAGCAGAACCCAGTTGCAGAGTTTGTTTCAAAAGACTGGTGAGAGTTTCAAGGAATACACCCAGAGGTGGCGCGAGCTAGCTGCGAGAGTACAACCTCCGATGTTGGAGAGAGAATTGACAGATATGTTCATTGGAACCCTGCAAGGTGTTTTCATGGATCGTATGGGAAGTTGCCCATTTGGTAGTTTTTCGAATGTTGTGATTTGCGGAGAAAGAACTGAAAGTCTTATCAAAGCGGGAAAAATCCAAGACCCTGGTTCTTCAAGTTCTTCAAGTGCTAAGAAACCATTTTCAGGGGCACCCAGAAGGAGAGAGGGTGAGACAAATGCTATATGTAATCAGAGAAATGGAAACAGAGGACAACAATACCGTCAAGTTGCTGCTGTGACTATTCCAGCAACCCAACCTCAACAACCACAAAGAGGACAACCACAACAACAACAACGTCAATTCCAACCAAGACAAAGAATGCCAGATCGTCATTTTGATCCGCTACCAATGACTTATGCTGAATTACTCCCTGAACTGCTCAGGTCAAAGTTTGTTGAACTTCGCACTATGGCTCCATTAACAAGGATTCCCGTTGGTTATGATGCCAATGTCCGTTGTGATTTTCATTCTGGTGCGCCAGGGCATCACATCGAGAATTGTCGGGCTTTTCACCATAAAGTTCAAGATTTGATTGATGCCAAGACGATTAACTTCGCTCCTACTCCGAATGTGATGAATAATCCTATGCCTCAGCATGGAGGGCCCAGAGTAAACAGTGTGGAAGATGGGGAAAATTTGAACTTGGTAGTCGATGTTAATGACGTTCAGACTTTGTTGTTTGTGGTGAAGGAACGTCTGCTTAGAGGGGGAGTATTCCCGGGATGTGACAAGAATTGTTCAGATTGTGGTAATCATGAAAACGACTGTGTGAAATTGAAAGAAGGTATCCAGGAATTGATGAATGAAGGTTGTTTACAGTTTGATCGAGTAGTGAAAGACCGTGGAGAGGTATCAACTGTTACCATTTACTTTACACCGTCAGAAGGTCTTGTACGTGCTCCAAGAACTATTAGTGCGCCCGTGACTATTGGTACTCCGGTGACTGTTGGTATTCCCGTGATTATTAATGCTCCAGTAACTATCAGTACTCCTACCACCATTGCTGCTTCTAGTGGAAGACTTTTTGAGAATAGTAGAGCAATTCCGTGGCAATATGACAACGCTTCTTGCAGAAATAGAAGACCTGAGAATCAGACCAGATCAGTAAATCAGACTCCAGTAACAGTTGGTTTGTCTGTGGGTAATGTGGGGGGACCCAGAGGATTTACGAGAAGTGGTCGTTTGTTTGCACCACAGAGTGGTCGTTTGTTTGCACCACAGGTTCCGAAGGATAACAATGTTGAGGCTCTTGCTAGAACAAAAGGAAAACAAGTTGTCGTTGAAGAAGAACCAGTGCGAAAGGAAGTGCCCGAGAATTCTTTTGAGAAGGACGTGGAGGAATTTATGAGAATTATCAAGAAAAGTGATTACAAGATCGTGGATCAGTTGAACCAGACACCGTCAAAAATCTCTATGCTCTCTCTGTTAATGTGTTCCGAGGCACATCTTAACGCCATGTTGAAAATGTTGAATATGGCTTATGTGCCTCAAGAGATTTCTGTTAACCAGCTCGAAGGTGTTATTGCAAATGTTAACACGAGACATGGTTTGGGATTCACGGATCTAGACTTGACACCTGAGGGTCGCAATCACAATAGAGCTCTGCATACCACGATGGAATGCAAAGGTGCGGTTTTGTCGTATGTTTTGGTTGATATCGGTTCTTCTTTGAACGTGCTGCCCAAAAAGGCTCTGAGTAAGCTTGATGTCGAAGGGGTTGTTCTCACACCAAGTGATCTTGTTGTCCGTGCTTTTGATGGATCCAAGCGATCGGTTTTTGGTGAAGTCACGTTGCCTATGAAGATTGGCCCGGAAGTGTTTAACATTGTCTTCTATGTGATGGATATCCAACCAGCATATAGTTGTTTGTTGGGGCGTCCCTGGATACATGGAGCCGGAGCAGTTTCTTCGACTCTTCACCAAAAGCTAAAATATGTGTGGGATGGTCAGGTTGTGACCATGTGTGGCGAAAAGGACATCTTTGTGAGCCATTTATCCTCCTTCAAATATGTGGAGATGGATGGAGAAATTCATGAAACTCTATGTCAAGCTTTTGAGACTGTTAGTATTGAGAAGGTGGCTTTTGTTGAACAGAAGAAACCAGGTACCTCGATTGCATCCTATAAACAAGCTCTGGAGATCATTCATTCAGGTAACGCGGAAGGTTGGGGCAAGATGATTGATGTGCCCGTAAAAGAAGACATGTTTGGCATTGGTTATCAGCATTTTCAATCATCAGAGCAGGGTGTCCAGGATCAGAAAGGGCCGTGTACTTTCACTAGTGCTGGATTGATGAATCACGGGGATGTCTTTGAAATAGACAATGAAGATGGTGACAGTGATTGTGATATGGATAATTGGGTGCGCCCGTGTGCTCCAGGGGAGAAGATCAACAACTGGACTGCTGAAGAAATAGTCCAAGTTACTCTTCAGACAGAGTAATTTTCTTCTGTTTTTTTATTTTTGCATGAAAGCCCTACGCTCTGCCCAAAGCGTAGTGGTTCATTGTAGGGCCACATCATGTTTTGAATTTTCAATGATTATCATCAATAAAAGACGTTTTGCAATCAAATTTATGCTCACTGTCTTTCTATTTTTACTTTCATTTTCAAAACAATAAAAATGGCAATGTTTTTTTGTGACTTCCTTGAACTCTTTTCTAAAATAAAGCATGAAACATCGTTCGTGCAGAATTGATCTTGCGGATTCCATTAAAAACGGTTCTGTTATGGCTCAGTATGACTTTGATAATCCCATTTACCAAGCCGAAGAGGAGAGTGAAGAAGATTGTGAACTCCCCAAAGAATTGGCCAGACTATTGAAACAAGAGGAAAGGGTCATTCAACCTCATCAGGAAGAGTTGGAAGTCATTAACCTTGGTACTGAGGACGCAAAGAAAAAGATCAAGATAGGGGCTGCTTTAGAAGAAAAGGTCAAGAGAGGGCTGATTGAAATGCTGCAAGAATATGTGGATGTATTTGCATGGTCGTATCAAGATATGCCTGGTTTGGATATAGATATTGTGGTGCACAGGCTACCTCTCAGAGAAGATTGTCCTTCGGTAAAGCAGAAGCTTCGCAGAACTAGTCCTGATATGGCTGTCAAGATCAAAGAGGAGGTTCAGAAACAGTTGGATGCAGGTTTTCTAGTAGTTACCATTTATCCCCCTTGGGTGGCCAACATCGTACCCGTGCCGAAGAAGGATGGTAAAGTCAGGATGTGTGTTGATTACCGAGATTTAAACAGAGCCAATCCGAAAGATGACTTCCCATTACCTCACATTGATGTATTGGTCGATAACACTGCTCAGTCCTCGGTTTTCTCTTTCATGGATGGATTTTCTGGCTATAATCAGATCAAGATGGCGCCAGAAGACATGGAGAAGACGACATTCATTACACCTTGGGGCATGTTCTGTTATAAGGTAATGCCATTTGGGTTGAAGAACGTCGGTGCTACCTACCAAAGAGCTATGACGACTCTCTTTCATGACATGATGCACAAAGAAATTGAAGTGTACGTGGATGATATGATTGCGAAGTCTCAGAAAGAAGAGGAGCACTTGGTAAACTTGCAAAAGTTGTTCGAAAGATTGAGAAAGTTCAAACTGAGGCTGAATCCAAACAAGTGTACGTTTGGAGTGAGATCTGGGAAGCTGTTAGGTTTCATTGTCAGTAAGAAATGGATTGAGGTTGATCCAGCGAAAGTAAAAGCTATTCAAGAAATGCCTGAACCAAGAACGGAAAAACAGGTTCGTGGATTTTTAGGGAGGCTGAACTACATTGCGCGATTCATATCTCACCTAACAGCTACGTGCGAACCGATATTTAAATTGCTAAGAAAAGATCAAGCAGTCAGGTGGAGCAATGATTGTCAAAAAGCTTTTGATAAGATAAAAGAATATTTGCAGAAACCTCCAATTCTTATACCTCCAGTTCCTGGAAGGCCTCTGATAATGTACCTTTAAGTAACAGAGAATTCGATGGGGTGTGTATTGGGACAGCATGACGAGTCTGGTCGAAAAGAGCATGCAATATACTACCTTAGCAAAAAGTTTACCGACTGTGAAACAAGATATTCGCTGCTCGAGAAAACTTGTTGCGCTTTGGCATGGGCTGCTCGCCGACTAAGACAGTATATGTTGAACCATACTACCTTGTTGATTTCTAAGATGGACCCAGTAAAGTATATCTTTGAAAAGCCGGATCTTACCAGACGAGTGGCTCGTTGGCAGATGATTTTGACAGAGTATGATATCCAGTACACGTTGCAAAAGGCCATCAAGGGTAGTATTCTGTCTGATTACCTTGCCGAGCAACCAATGGATGACTATCAGTCGATGATATTTGAATTCCCTGATGAAGATATCATGTACTTAAAAATGAAAGATTGTGAAGAGCCTCTTGTTGAGGAAGGACCGGATCCCGATGACAAGTGGACACTGATGTTTGATGGGGCGGTAAATGTGAATGGAAATGGCGTTGGGGCAGTACTTATTAATCCTAAAGATGCACACATACCTTTTTCCACCAGATTGACTTTTGAAGTAACCAACAATGAAGCTGAGTACGAGGCCTATATCATGGGGATTGAGGAAGCCATCGATCTAAGGATCAAAACTATGGACATTTATGGAGATTCTGCTCTAGTGATTAACCAAGTCAATGGAGACTGGAATACTCATCAGCCGTATTTGATTCCTTATAGAGATTACACCAGAAGGATCCTGACTTTCTTCAAGACAGTAAAGTTGAATCATGTACCCCGAGATGAAAATCAAATGGCCGATGCCTTAGCCACATTGTCTTCCATGATCAAAGTTCATTGGCAGAATCATGTGCCACATGTTGCTGTGAGTCGACTCGAGAGGCCTGCGTATGTGTTTGCAGCCGAGTCTGTTATTAATGAGAAGCCGTGGTTTTATGATATTAAGAATTTCCTCAAAAGCCAAGAGTATCCTGAAGGAGCGTCAAAGAATGACAAGAAGACACTGAGAAGGCTTGCTGGAAACTTTTACTTGAACAAGGATGATGTGTTGTACAAGAGGAACTTTGACATGGTTCTGCTCAGATGCGTGGTTAGACACGAAGCAGACATGTTAATGCAGGAAGTACACGAGGGATCTTTCGGTACCCATGTTGGTGGTCATGCAATGGCCAAGAAGTTGTTAAGAGCCGGTTATTACTGGATAACCATGGAATCTGATTGTTTCAAATATGCTCGGAAGTGCCACAAATGTCAGATCTATGCAGATAAAGTGCATGTACCACCAAACCCTCTGAATATTATGAATTCTCCTTGGCCATTCGCAATGTGGGGCATCGATATGATTGGAAAGATTGAACCTACTGCTTCTAATGGACATCGCTTCATCCTAGTCGCGATTGATTACTTTACCAAGTGGGTGGAAGCAGCTTCTTATGCCAATGTTACCAGGCAAGTGGTTGCTCAATTCATTAAGAAAGAAATTATCTGTCGTTATGGGGTTCCTGAGAGAATCATCACTGATAATGGTTTGAATCTCAATAACAAGATGATGAAAGAGCTTTGCAAAGACTTTAAGATCGAACACCACAATTCTTCTCCTTACAGACCAAAGATGAATGGTGTTGTAGAGGCGGCAAACAAGAACATTAAGAAGATTGTGCAAAAGATGGTTGTGACGTACAAGGATTGGCATGAGATGTTGCCTTTCGCATTGCATGGGTATCATACCTCAGTGCGTACGTCAACCGGGGCAACTTCGTTTTCATTTGTGTATGGCATGAAGGCAGTCTTGCCAGTAGAAGTTGAAATCCCTTCTTTGAGGGTAATGATGGATATAAAACTTGACGAGGCTGAGTGGGTTCAAGCCAGGTTTGATGAGTTAAATTTAATTGAGGAAAAGCGATTAGCAGCTGTGTGCCATGGACAACTATATCAGAGAAGGATGAAGAAGGCCTTTGATCAGAAAGTGCGTCCTCGAAGCTATCGAATAGGTGACTTAGTTTTGAAGAGGATCCTTCCTCCCGGTACAGATAACAGGGGCAAGTGGACTCCGAATTATGAAGGTCCATATGTTGTTAAAAAGGTCTTTTCTGGTGGAGCCTTGATGCTTACAACTATGGATGGTGAAGATTTTCCGTCTCCTATGAATTCAGATGTAGTCAAAAAATACTTCGCATAAACTGACCCGCTGGACAAAAAAAAGAAAGTCCAGGCAAAAAAGGGCATCCCGGCGAACCAAAAGAAAAAAGAAAAAAAGGCGGTCCAGGCAAAAGAGGGATTAAAGCGAAGACTACAGTCTGAGTTATCTGTACTTCATCGCGTTTCAGTGTCTACCATCTTGAAGGATATGATCCGTCCAATCACTCTTCTCGGAAAGCAAAGAATTTGGGGGAAAGTGAAGATCTATGAGTCTTAACAGAATTGGAAAATAGTGGAATGTCGTGTTCACATTGCCAATAGGATAGTTTATTTTCTCTTTTGGCGCAATTACCTATTCCTAGGAATTGCTTCCTGATGTATTTGCCTTTATAGGCCATTTTCAATCAATAAAAGTCGTTATTCAGTAAAATTGTTCTCTTGCTTTTTTTATTTCTACTGTTTTGTTTGCAAAAAACGTCCGAATTTTTTATAAACATTGCATCTAAAAACATGAAGGTTAGACAATGACGTGTGGAACGATAAAACATCTGAAAATCATTTTGAATGTTGAGTACACTTGAGTATATTTTGTCCATACGATCCCCGGGGGCATGTGTGTCCTGCTGTTACTGATGGCTAAAGCAGATGAGCCAAAGTTTGTTCGAAGGAAGACCCTGTTGTTTCAACACTGTCCAGTCGTGTAAGAAGTTGGGTCGTCTAAGTCGAGTTCAGAATTCGTTTCCCCAGCATGGTCGAGAGGTTGGTGTTTTCCCAACAAGTGACTCCCCAGTTGAGTTGGTTTCTCTACCGTTCCGAGAATGTTATCCTCAGCAGAATTGTTGTACGTCCCCACAGAGTTGGAAGATCGAATCAGAAATTGTGTGCTCAGTAAAGTGATCATTTGCTTTCCCAGCAGGAGTTTTCCTCCCTTTGCATCTTGCATGTAGTAATCATCATTTGCATTCACATTCTCAAATCGCGTAGCATTTCCATTCAGTATGGAGTATTACGCCATGGAAAATTCAAACATATGCATACATGTGTTAAACCAGATTGGCTCGTATCCCCAGCAGAGACAAATCATTTTTTCACATCAGTATAGCACATTTGCAGCAGTTGCTCTTGGCAACATTCAGAATCGATAATCCCCGTGAGATTTATTTCCCCACCAGTCCGTGAAAGGAAAGCTTGATTCTCTTCAGATTTAGTCACCAGTAAGTGTCTGCCTTATTTTGACATATGTAAATGTCATCCTTGCGATACCGGTAAGTGTCGTATTGATCCCCGTAAATGTCTGTGCTTTTCTTTGATGTCGACGAACATCATCTTTCGATGTCGGTAAACATCATTGTTTGATGTCGGTAAACATCAGCCGCTTGTTAACCATCGGTAAATGGTTTTGTCGTTTAAGATTCCCCAGCAGATTCGCTATCCGTAAATATCGAGTGTTTCATTTTCGCCATCGGTAAATGGTTTCGTTTCATAAGTGTATTCTTTCTTTGGTGTCGGTAAACATCGAGTTCCTTCTCAGTCATCGGTAAATGTCTGGTCTTGTTTCACTTTTAAACATCATTGTTCGATGTCGGTAAACATCGAGTTCCTTCCCAGTCATTGGTAAATGTCTTGTCTTGTTTCACTTTTAAACATCATTGTTCGATGTCGGTAAACGTCGAGTTCCTTCCCAGTCATCGGTAAATGTCTGGTCTTGTTTCACTTGTAAACATATTTTTCCTCCCCAGCGAAGCCGCCATCGGTAAATGGCCTCGCTTTCTTGATATCGGTAAATATCAAATATGTTTTGAAGCCGCCATCGGTAAATGGCCTCACTTTCTTTGATATCGGTAAAAATCGAATCTGTTTTGAAGCCGCCATCGGTAAATGGCCTCGCTTTCTTCGATATCGGTAAATATCAAATCTGTTTTGAAGCCGCCATCGGTAAATGGTCTCGCTTTCCTCGCTTCGTCACCTACAGAGGGCAAATTCTCCGGCTCTTTTGGTATTCAATCCCTGTTTACCTTGAAAGTCTGATAGCCGCTGCTTTCATCCGTTCAGGTTCACAGTTGATTGAATAGGGGCAACTGTAGCACCTCAAATTTGCCTTCCTCATTCATGCATTCATTTTAGGTCATTTAACATTTCATATTGCATTTCATCATGTCAATCAGAATTAGCTCCAAGAGTTTATCTTCCAAGAAGCTCGGATATCATTCAAGTCACTTTGTGGGTTCTATCTGAAGGATCAAGCTTAATGGGCTCAGTACAATTCAAAATTCAACTATGAAGCCAAAAGTCAATTGTTGGTCAACTGAAGGTGAAATGGCCAAGGAATGACTTGAGTTACTTCCAACATGTTCAAATGGGGTCTATTCATCATTCAAAACGTTAATCTTAAAGGAGTAAAAGCCTGTTCCTGAGCTGTCATGCTCGCTAGGCGAGTAGAATGGTTCGCCTAGCGAGTCCCAAGAAAGCCACCAGAGTCACCTGCGCTCAGAAGGAATTTCCTGAACTGTCATGCTCGCTAGGCGAGCAAATTCTTCGCTAGGCGAAGCCCACGCGTTTTAAAAATATAACAGAAAAATCTTGGACTTGGACCTCTCTCATTTTAGCCCACAAAGCCACGAAAATCAGTATAAATTCTAAAAAGATTCAGAAGAACAAGACCTAGAAGAAAAAAGGGGAATTTGAGGCAGCCTCCATTCACTATGCCTCACACACTTATCACTTCCATCGCACACAAACCCTAGCCGTGGCATTGCAAACCCAACCGTGCATTTCAATTTCAATCGATCTCTCCAAACAGGTTTGCCCTATTTCCATTACTTTATGCTTTCAATTTGAAATTTCTGAATGTATGAGGTATTACGGGTGAATTTGGGAGAGTGGGTATCGTTAGGTTTCACAGGTGGGTTTAGACATGCATGTATGTGTAGAGCAATGCCTCGAATGTTTGATCACTTAATTTCTGAAATGGGTACCATAGGATTTGGGGTTTCGGAAATCGTACTGTTATCAAAGAAGAACCCAGAACCCGCAAGCATTCGCTAGCACCTCGCTAGGCGAACATGTAGCGATGCTTCACTAAGCCTTCGCTAAGCGAAGCAGTAGCGATCGTGACAGTAGTTTTCTTTTTTTTGCTCTCTAACCTGTTTTGCGTTTTGTTGTGACATGTTTTCTATTGCATCCGTGCGCTGTTAACCTGATACTGTTATTGCTATGATTATCTTGTTTGGTGTAACTCTTGATTACACCCTGTCTTGTTATTCTAACGTGTTTGTTGAGTTTTTATGAGGGCTCACATGACTCTTGAAGAGATAGCTTGCTTGGTATTCCACTTTATTTGTGGGATACCATTTGGAGATTCATTCTGATTGCTTTGCTGACTTGTTTTCTTTGATGGTGCTAGCCTGAGAGATCTCCGGGTTTCTTATTTCTTTAGTTGCTGTTACTTCGGATCTTTATCCGTGTGGTAGATCTCTTGATCCCTTTTACATCTTTCCCGTATTTTACCGCTTTCTTAACTAGAAGACCTCGATAGGAGGCAATGTTTTTGTGTGTTTACTTTTGTGCCCAAAGACCTCCAAGAAGAGGCATCAATGCTAAAGACCTCCATGAAGAGGCAATTGACGGATAAAAGGGATTAGTAGTCAATCCCCCGTTATTCAGTGTGTCGTTCTTTATGCTCGCACTACGTGTCGATGCTTCAGAACCAAAGCCTAAGATCTTTTGTCCGGTAAAGTCAGTGGAGAAGGTTCCATCTTCCTGAATCCCCACTTTTTGTCATGAGCTCACCCTGTCCAGGGTTAAGAGCTATGAGGTCTTATCCTCATTACCCGTTTGATCTGCTCACCCTGACGTTCAATGTCAGTGGTTAAGAGCCCATTTGATTACCTTTCCATGGCTTGTTTGTCGAGGTTGATATGACCCCTCTTGACTAAAGCCCTACCCACGTATGTTTGAGCCCCCTTGTTGGCGTGTTTACTTTATGCATGTTTGTTTTGTATGGTGTGATCGTCTCCCCATGGGATTGCTAGGCTTCGTATAGTCTCTCGTTTGCATGTCAATTAAGGTAGCACGGTTCCTTCGTCTAGGACTTCCTTTTTGCATGAGCATTCCTAAAACACAAATAAACTCATTGTTTTTTCTTCTCCTAAGAACACGTTAACTCCTTCTACTACAGGCGAGTAAGTCTCCAAAGGTCGAGCATCCGATAGATTGCATAGTAACATCGTTCACCTAAAAAAAAACACAAAACAAACAAATAGGTCAGCCGAGCTACGAAGACTCTGATTCTCATATTTAGATGAGATACGTATGCAGTGGATGCGACATCCGTCTGAGTCATTTTCTTTTGACCCCTGTTTTAGTAAATAGTACACTATATAAACCCACACCCTTTAGACAAGAACAAGAGTGGATCCCGTAGAGTACTACGGATGCGTAGGGGTGCTAATACCTTCCCTTCGCATAATCGACTCCCGAACCCAAGATTTGGTTGCGAGACCTTGTCCTTTCCTTTCCTTTTTCCAGGTTTACTTCGAGCTTTTCCTTTCCCTCCTTTGGGATAAATAACGCACGGTGGCGACTCTTCTGTCATTTTCTTTTTTCGCCGGTTGTTTTTTTTCGCATTCCTCATTTAGGTTGCGACAATGGTAATATGACATTGTGCCCAAATGTTATTCAAAAAGGTATCAAATTTGTTGCCTCCTTTGGGGGCGTTCGACAGACCCATAGGATTTGGTCCAAATTCTTGTGTCAATTCTTTGGATTTTTGGAAACATGTTTTCTAATTAAGCTTATTATCACTTTGTTGGCCGCTTCGACTTGGCCATTCGCTTGTGCGTAATAAGGCGTAGAGGCAACCAACCTAAAACCCGTTTCGCCAGCAAACTCTTGCATCCTTTGTCCCACAAAGACCGGCCCCTGATCTGTGGTAATGGTCTTTGGGATGCCGAATCGATATATAATATGTTTTTGGATGAATTCAATCACCGCCTCCTGATTCATTTTCACCAGAGGGACAACTTCGATCCACTTAGTGAAGTAGTTTATCCCGACTACAATGAACTTTGGTTGCTTCGATGGGGCTGGCCGAATCTCTCCAATGACGTATAACGCCCACCCCCTAAAATGCTATAGCTTGATGATGGCTTGCAACTCACTCACTAGCATGTGTTGAACACCTGCATGCACCTAACATTCCTGGCATCCCTTGACGAACTCGATGCGATCCTTCAACATACTGGGCCAATAAATGCCTTGTCGGAACAACAACCAATTCATCTTGTGGCCAGCCTAGTGTGTGCCACAGGCTCCACTATATACCTCAGATATGGCCAAATATGCTTCTGTATTTCCCAGGCATTTAAGTAGTACTCCTTCTGGTGTTTTCTTTAGCAATTCATTTCCTAACAGCAAATAGCTCAAAGCTCTGTATTTGATTTTCCTATTCGTGCCTCCGGTCGAATTCTCTAAATATTCCATGATTGGTTTTCTCCATTCCGTTGGTGATGAACTATTGACAGTGAAAACTCCATGTCCCCAGGATTTCTTGAATCCAAAAACTTCCTGACATTCTTCGTTGAACCCTTCATCACGATTGTCATTCTTGTCGAGGATATCTTCCATTAGTGGCGGTGCGTCTGACACCATCTTTTCCCGAACTTCAATCATATATTGGAATTTTGAATTAGATATCTTATACTCGGAAGAGATCTGGGCCAGATTGTTGGCCTATTGGTTTTCATTTCTCGGCACATGTTTTATGTCTGCCACCTCAAAGTATTCTAATAGTTGTGTTGCCGTCACAAAATACTTCAACAAATTTTCCTTGATGCATGTGTACTCTCGTGTGACCTGCTTGATTACCAACTCTGAATCTCCCCTTAACTCAATTATGTTGGCTCCTAACCCTCTCAAGAGTCATAGACCAATTATTAGGGCCTCGTACTCAACTTCATTGTTGGAACATTTTTTGTTGATCTTACACTTAAATCTTGTCGGGCCATCATGTGGGGATAATATCAACACCCTGACTCTCGTTTCATCCTTGTGGCTTGACCCATCGAAATATAACTGCCATGGTTTGGTGTCAACCATGTTTAGTAATGATTCGACCATGGCATGATCCATTATAAAATCTGCCATAATCTGGCCTTTCATAACCTTTAAAGGTTTAGATGTCAGAGAAAACTTTGTTAAAGATAGTGCCCATTTTCCAATTCGGCTATGCAGAATAGGTTTAGACAACATATGTTTAATAATATCGTAATGAGATGAAACATAAACATCAACTGGTTTTATATATTGCTTTAATTTCATACAGGTAAAGTACAAGCATAAACATAGTTTCTCGATGATATTGTACCTAGTTTCAGCATCTATTAACATTCTACTGAGGTAATATATGGGTCTCTCGACACAATTAATATCCTCTTGTGCCAACATACTCCCTATAGTCGTATCAGATGTAGCGATATATAAACTCATATTTTTCCCCTACTATGAGATAACAGAACATGAGGCTTCATAAGGTAACCCTTAATGGCGTCGAAAGCCTCTTGTTACTCTGGTCCCCAGTGAAAATCACTCTCCTTCTTTATTTTGAGTAGTGGCGAAAACACCTTCGTCTTACCACTTAGATTCGATATGAAACGTCTTAAGAAGTTTATCTTTCCCAACAAAGACTGGAGCTACTTCTTTGTCGATGGGCTTTCGAGGTCTAAGATCGCTTTTGTCTTATTTTGATTGATCTCGATGTCTCGTTTGTGTACCACAAACCCCAGGAAGTCTCCTGCGTGCACACTGAAAGCACATTTTAATGGATTCATTTTCAATCCATATTTCCTCATTCTATCAAACGAGTGTCGAAGGTGGTCCAAGTGATCTCCTTGTGATGACGATTTTATCATGATATCGTCAATATACACCTGCTAAAAATTTTCAATGAAGTCATGAAATATGGCATTCATAGCCCTTTGATAGGTTGCTCTTGCGTTTTTTAAACCAAACGACATCACGACCCATTCATATGTCCCTAGAGCTCTAGGGCATCGAAACGCTGTCTTGGGGACATCCTCTTCAGCTATAAGAATTTGACTGTAGCCGGGGTAACCATCAAGCATGCTCATGTATTTAAAACCTGTGGCCGAATCGACCAGCATTTCCGCCACGGGCATCGAGTATTCATCCTATGGCGTGTCTTTATTCAGATCTCTAAAATCTATACATATTCTAAGAGTTCCATTTTTCTTAATGACGGGCATTATGTTGGATAACCATTCAACGTACCTCGCAGTTCTGATAAAACAACTTTTGAGGAGTCTTTCGATCTCCTGCTTAATTTTCAAGGTGATGTTCATAGCAAATCGTCGAGGGTGTTGCTTCACTGGCCTTTTCCCAGGTTGGATAGGCAGTCGATGCTCCACCACACTTCGATCTAAACCGGGCATTTCGTTATAATCCCAGGCAAAACAGTCTCTGTATTTGGTCAATACTTCAATCAACTTTTCCCTCGTTTATGTCCCTACCTTAGTACTTATGTAGGTTGGCCTTTTTGTGATCCCATCCCCTAGATCGATCTCCTCAAGGGGATCTTGTGCTTGCATCTTCTGGGATTCATCTGATGGATTCTTTTCGAACCCCAAAGGCTCATTGTCGTAAATACAATCAAGCCTTCGGCTTTCTGAAGTTGTTGTGTGGTCTTGTCGACCATCTTCTGAACCTTCGGCCTCACAGGCCAAATTTTGAAGCCTCTCCTTTTCTAGAATCGACTTTCTCTTGTTTTCAGCCAAATAGGCCGAAATTCGAGCCAAACTCTCTGACTCAGCAGTCATCTTCATCAACTGCAGGCCACCCCGTAGGTGGAACTCTCATCTCTGATCTTGTATCTTCCTCGTTATCTCATATGAAACCATGATCAGGGTCTAAGTTCAAAACTCGACTAGTTTTGACGGAAGTATAGGAACCCAATTCATCATCGCATGGCGCTATATTCGCCAAATGTTGATCGAATTACCTCTTTGAGCCCCTGTCGTGGACGTGATAATAACTTTGGTCGGCTTCAATGTTCTCCACGATGTCGTCTTTACGCCAGATTATAAGTCTCTGATGAACCATCGAAGGTACCGCTCCTATCCCATATGAAACCATGATCAGGGTCTAAGTTCAGTAGTTTTGACGGAAGTATAGGAACCATATTCGTCATCGCATGACGCTATATTCACCAAGTGTTGATCGAATGACCTCTTGGAGCACCTGTTGTCGATGTGGTAATAACTTTGGTCGGCCTCAATGTTCTTCATGATGCCATCTTTGTGCCATATTATAAGTCTCTGATGAACCGTCAAATGTACCACTCCTATCCCATGGATCCATTCTCGACCCAGGAGTAAATTGAAATTAGCTTTGGAGTCTATTGCCATAAATAATGTTGAGCGTGTTATTGTGCCCACATCGAGATTGACCTGGACAACACCCATTATATTGCTGGTTTTCCCTTCATAGTTTGACATGACCATGTTGTGTTGTCGAAAGTCTTCGTAACCCTTTCCCATTTTCTTTAATAGAGTATGGGGCATCAGATTGACTGCAGCGCTTCCGTCGACAAAAACCTTATTTACCGCTATTTTATCAACCTTCGCCCTGATGAACAATGGCTTTAGATGATACATCATCCCTGGGTTGGGTCTTTCAAACATGGCCTTATGTTCTTCCACCATGCCGTTATTCATGACATAGTAGCACATGGGTTTCCGTCCATCCATTTCATCTGGGACAAAATATTTCTTTTGTTTCAGAGACTTTGGATACCATGTCGTATTCAGCTAAAAACACCGATACAATGCCACAGTTTACAACGAAATCATCACCATAACTGTCATCATTGGTTTCGTCGTACATGTCTTCGTCAAACTCCTCGTCGGATTGGGGGGAGTATCCAGGCTCTCCTTCCTTTGGTTGAGGGGAGCACTCAAGTTCTTTTTCCTTCGATTCATCCCCGTTTCGTGGCTATTTTTCGACCTCTGACGAATATTTCACACTTTGGGAGGCTACAACTGCTTTCTTCCTTGTTGAGTCGACGGTCATGGCCGTTGTCTGGTTGGCCACCATTTTTCCTTGTCCAGGACCCAATACCTTTGGTATCTGCTTCTTCTGTCCATAGGTTTCCACGGGTTTCAAATGTGGAGTGATAACGTCCCTCCCAGCTTTTTTGTTCTGCTGGTAACGCCTCCATTGTGTCCTGGTCATCAGACTCTTTCCTTTGTAGTTAGAAGATAACATGTAGCCCATTTTATTCTCTGGAGATGTTGTTTCCTTCTCTAACACTCTCCACTTTGGTTTCTTGCCCCCCTTTTAGTTGATGGACTCTATCCACTTTTCTTGTGGAACGTCAGTCGGCGGAATGAAAATCTTTGGTCGGGGCGTTGAAACTGCCTTCTGTACTCTTTGTTCCGTCAAGGTTCCCCATGCTTGTCGAACAAAAATCGTGGGACAACAAGTTTTTCTTCCTTTAAACCCTTGTCGTCAGCCTCTAGTTTCTCGGTGACTTTCTCGTCGAACATCGTACTGCAGTTAGGGCATAGCAGAGCCTTTGACCCATTCACTCTACACTTCTCTTGGAAGTCTGATAAACTTTCTCCTAGTTGGGGGTAGGCCGACTCAGATTTCCTTTCGGCCTTATTTCTGAAACCCTCAGTAGTTTCGACCATCAGCACTTCAAAAGATTCAACTAAGGACGCTGCTTCGGAAGCCTCCACGAGGCCATCAATAGTCTCGACCATAATGCATTCGAGAGGCTCCGAATATAAAGCTTCTTCCACCTTCAGAGGATCAGAGTCCACCTGCATTTTTGGCCTTTCGCCAAACTGAAGCCTTCCTTCTTTCAAAGCCTTTTCTACGAAATCCCTGAAAAGAACACATTGGTGAGTTTTGTGACCAAGGAAATGATGAAATTTAAAGAATCCTCTCTTCTTCTTTTGTTCTAGGGGGGATCTTTTAAACCCCGAGGGACGATAATTTGACCGTATTTTACTAATAGATCAAAGATTTCGTCACACTTAGACACGTCGAATGTATAAGTCTTAGCTACGTATTTATCGGTTTTCTTGGCTTCGATTGGGTTTTTTCCATTCGAAGGCTTTAAAACCTTACACGCATATGGAGGTCCGGGCTTAAGTTCTGCCATGTTAACCTTGCTTATATCGATTATATCTTCATCGTAGGAAGAACAACCTTCGACTGCGATATAGGATATTTTTTCTTTCTTATGATATCGACCCATCTTAGTCTTCTCAGCTTTCAGGCGTTTGATGCGTCAAACTCTGTCGGTCAATTGGGCCATATCTCTAAAATACTGAGTATCCAGCTTTTTCCTTATAGAATAATCTAAACCCCCGACAATTATCTCAACTAACTCATGCTTAAGGACTTGAGTAAAGCATCGCGCTTTCAACAGTCTAAACATATTTAAGTATTGATCAACCGATTCAACAACTTTTTGTTTAACGCTAGCTAGTTCTTTGAGGCTAATCTTTGACTGCCCCATGTAAAATTGTTCATGGAACAATCTCTCCAACTGTGTCCACATTTGGATTGATTGTGGAGGTAGCGTTGTGAACCACATAAACGCATTTTTTTAAGAGAACTTGGGAAGTATTTTAACTTCAAATCTTCATTGTCCGCTATGTCGACGACCTCAGTCTGATACATGGCCACATGTTCGAAGGCGGACTCCTCAGTGTCACCAGCGAACTTGGTAAAGTTCGGGACTTTCCATCCCCCATGCAGTTTTGTCTGTAAGACAAAATCTGGCAAGGGTGAAGAGTAAGTCGACCGCTGCAAGCAGGGACTTATTCCATTTCGTACTATGATCCATTCGACGATAGCCTCTAGGTTTTATTCTCCAATGGCTGCCTCGTGTAAAATTTGTCTGACCACCTGGTCGGGATCCTGGTTTCGGTTAACCATTACCATGGGAGGCCTTCGTGCCACCCTTGGGATCTGTCCAAATTTCTAATATTCTTGTTCGACAATATCGTCCGTCATTTCCTCCTGTTCGACCGGTGTTTCCGGTCGAGGAGGAGGCGTAGGATTCTGACGAGCCGGAGCCCTTAGGGCCCCCAAAAGTCCCTTATCCTTGTCATTTGAGTTGCCAATTTTTGGTAAATTTGCGTTGAATCTTGGATCAAAGTCCTCAAGATGGTACCATTTGCTGAGTTAGCATATGTACCATTTCATGGTTACTCTCGTCCATCTGCTGTCTCATAACGACGATAGAACTTGACGTAAAAGTTGGGACCGACTGGGATGTCAGTCCAAAACCTGGGGGTCGACCGAATGGGTTTGCCAAAGGTCCTAACCCCTGGTAACGAGGGAATGGCGATGATGATGTTTCACCATAAGTCAAATTGAGGTTATGCATACTTGCCATAAACTCAGTCAGCATTCCCAACGTCCTGTGCACGGGGACCGTAAAACTAGGCATATATTGCCCAAAGGTTCCTATTCTTGTTGGTGTCGGTGTTTATGCTGACACGGTGTCAGAATTGGACCATCAAGCGCTGTCGAAACCGTCGATGCCACGCTAGAACCGACATCGGCCGCATGGGACGTCGTCGTGTCTCCCACCGACAACGTTTCTTTGTGTGGTTAAGGAGACGTCATTTTGCCACTGCGCAATCGCATGCACCTAACACTGTCGAGGTCCCACCAGTGTGCCAATTTGTTTCTTAGCCAACAATCTATAGCCTTCCTATGAGAGGGTTACTTGCAGGACCGACTACAAAGTTCTGGACTTAGTGTTTGAGTGTATGGTGTTTTAGTGGATAATATTTTTGAAATGTTCAAAAGGAGTAAATATAACTCTTGGTGTCGACCCATGGATTGTCCAACTTCTTGTCGATCTCATATTCTGACGAGCTTCTTAGTCGAGTGGGTTTGCCTTCTTTGGCCAAAATTTGTCAACTAACACTTATGTACGACTCATCTTTCACATTTAATAAAATATCCCTCTTTCGAGGTTTATCTCCACCATTTCAATTAGCCCCAAAATGTTGATTGTTTTTTGATAAATAATGCATTAAAACATTGAGTATAGTGACAAAAAACGTCGAGAAAACTTAAAATCACTTTGATGTTTGGAAATACTAAAGGAAGATCATCAACTTATAGTAACATATCTAACATACAAAAGCATCTTAAAAGGTCATCACCACCTAGTCGAATCACAATCTTAAAGAAAGAATCATCACAAAATTCTGAACAACGAACAACAATTCCAGGTCTTCCTAATCATCCTACAACTTTCCAGTTCATCCAGTTCTCAAATGTCGGGAAATCAAAGTTCACCACCCCGCTAAACACTAAAACAATCATTACATGTCCCCGTATATCTCATAACCCGATTCATCTGCATCCATAAACGCCAACCTTAGCACATCTCAAAGTCCAACATTGCTTTACACTTTACAACCCAACCTCTTTGGTACCCATCAAAATCATAAGCATTGACTACTCATTCCATGCATCATTTCATGCATATATTGGCCAAACATGGTATACCTTGCTAGGTAAACAAAATGGCATTTCATAGTCCTCTAACTTTATTTTATTGGAAAGGATCTCTTTTAAGAATTTGGCATAGAAGGGCATTTGAGTTAACACCCCGGTGAAAGGCACATTGAGGTGGATTTTCTTGAGAAGTTCCACAAATTGTTTTAACTGGGCCTCCACCTTGGCTTTCACAAGCCTTTATGGAAAAGGAATAATAAGTGTGTAGGGAGGAGGAGTAACATATGGTGCTTCTGTTGGTGTAAGCCCTAGAGGCCAATGCTTTTGGTACTTGTATCGAATAATAAAAGGCTTTTCTTTATTATGGTTGATTAATAAAGTCCCTGGAATAGATATTCCGTTTAATGTATTAAGTGTGACTTAATCATGAGAACACATTAAACATAAGGACACTATTCTTAAAGTATCCGTAGTCGAGCTTTAGTGTGAAGTGGGATAACATTAAAGCATTAAGACTATTATGTTTGTAGACTGATGATCACATCTCATGGATCATGGATAAAGAGTTATCAAGTCTTAAACATAGGTATGAATATTATGAGTAATATTTATACCAGATTGACCCGCTATGAGAATACTATATAGAAAGTTATGCAAAGTGTCATAAGTTATTCTCATGGTGATAATGGTGTATACCACTCTTCGACCTGAAACCACTATGGACCCTAGATGTGGAGTCGAGTGCTTTATTGCTGATCCAACGTTGTCCGTAACTGGATAACCATAAAGACAGTTGATGGGTACTCTACGAAGCATGCTGAGGGACATGAGTGACCTAGATGGAATTTGCCCATCCTGCATAACAGGATAAATGTCTATGGACCTAATATTGAACTGAACAAGGATGACACGGTCTATGCCTTGTGTTCAATATAGACATAAGGGCAAAAGGGTAATTATACACATAAGTATTATCACAAAAGGTTTTGTCAGATCACATGACATTTTCGTGTCTTGGGTAGCAGTGATGTGTTGCTAGATACCGCTCACTGTTTATTATGTTAAATGCGTGATTTAATATAATTGCCAACGTCACGAAAACCTACAGGGTCACACACAAAGGACGGATTGATGAGAGATAGAGTAACTAAGGAATACCGTAAGGTACGGTGCCCTTAAGTGAATTATAGAACATCGTAAGGTACAGTGTACTTGAGTAGAATACGAAATATGGTAAGGTACAATGGGCTTAAGTGATTTTGGGCATATTATAAGATATGGGCCAAAATACACTTAAGTGGGCTTTTAGCTTGAAGCCCACACAAGTGGTTCTATAAATAGAACCCTTGTGCAGAAGCATTCATTGCGGTTGCATTATTTTCGTTTTCTCTCTTTCTCTCTCTCTCTCTCTCTCTCTCTCTCTCTCTCTCTCTCTCTCTCTCTCTCTCTCTCTCTCTCTCTCTCTCTCACTCAAAGCCTTCATTCGTACCAGCTAGCACTGAGATTGAAGGAATCCGTTCGTATGGACTGAGTAGAGACGTTGTCATCGTTCAACGTTCGTGATCGCTCCGTGGATCTGCATCAAAGGTTTTGATCGTCATAAGAGATCTGCACCAAAGGTTTCAATCGACACAAGAGGTAAATATTCTATCACTGATCATGACCATTCGTAAGGATCTCTAAAGGAGAAAATTTTAATTTCCGCTGCGTTTTGGATCGCAATTCTCCTTCAGTGGTATCAGAGCCACTTACGAAACCATGAATCGGATAGTTGTTTAATTTCTGTATTAATATGATTAAAAGACAGAATGAATCAATTAATTAAACGGGTAATTAAATTTGGCATCATGAGTGTACGAGTTGGATGATTGATGTTGACTATGCTTTGGAACCGACATTAGTATGGTGAAGCAGCGATACATCGATCGTCCATATGTTACGCAATTGAGACCGATCAACTTATATATGATATAAGTAATCCTAATGCAAAGTACGGTATATATGATATATTGTTTCTGTTTCGTTCATTCAAACACTAAGTGGTTGTTTTCCTTTGAGCGATTAATGGTCATTTGCTTCGGAATCCGACATTAGTATGGTGAAGCAATGACTTGTTGATCGATCATACTGAATCAACAATCGAGGTGTGTTTGACGGTCTGAAATTGGTGCATTAGGGTTAGTGACGGCGCAAGGGTTGTGCCGTCAAGGAGTTGTGAATTTAGGGCTTTGTGGAACACGTCTGTTGATTGTTTCAAAGTTATGTTATTTTGGGCGCGTGACGTTCGTCACGAGCTTGTGACGATCGTAACAAGCTGGACGTGACGGTCGTCACGTGCTTTGTGACGGTCGTCACACTCACAAATCCAGAATTCTAGGCGTTTCTGTTTTTGGCTGCGTGACGCTCGTCATGGGCCTGTGACAGTCGTAACATGCTTGTGACGGTCGTCACACTCACAGAGTCAAAATTCTCGGGGTTTCTGTTTTGTGACTGCGCAAGAGTTGTGTTGATGCAAAACGATGTCCATTTCAAATGAATTGTTCATTAAAAATTTTGCGCAGTATGATCGGTCGCCGAAATTTAATTTGGTTTTAATAAATTAAAGGAATTAAAAATTAATAATAATAATAATAATGTGTTTATCATTATTGCCTTATAGTGATCAGTTATGGCCTTAGTCTTCCTTCATTTTGTTTTGGGTTTTTAAATACGACCTACGTGTCGTGCCTCTCCTTTTAATCTCTTAATGTAACTTCTTTTCTCATCTCAATCCCTCGTATGTAAAACGAGTTTCTTCTGTAATGTAATGTTATGAAGAAAGAATTCAATATCAAATGAGGACAATGTTATGAAGAAAGAGAAGAATTCAATATCAAAGGAGGACAATGTTATGAAGAAATAGAAGAATTCAATATCAAAGGAGGACAATGTTATGAAGAAAGAGAAGAATTCAATATCAAAGGAGGACAACCTTGAAGGTCTTGCTTGGAGAAGCTTAGATCGTTATTAGGTTAGCTTAGGTTCTCTCATTGGCTTGGGAGAACAATTGCGCTAGGGGCCATAACTGTTTCATTATATATGTTGATGCATGTGAATGTATGTTGATGCATGTGAATGTATGTTGATGTATGTTGTTGCATGTGAGAGACGATTTATATGATAAATAAGTCGGTGAGATCATAACGATTACAATTCCCTCAAATTAAATATTAAGTTTATGCTTTCCAAGTTTTAGCACTCATCAAGACTAGTATCGGATAATGTAGGTTTCGCCTACGCGAGGTGCGTGTTCTATATTAGTAAGGTGCGATGGGATAATTGTAATATCCAACTGCTAAAACAATGGGTCAAACTTAACTAAACAAATTATGATAATATTATATATGTTTGCTTTCCAAGTTTTAGCACTCATCAAGACTAGTATCGGATAATGTAGGTTTCGCCTACGCGAGGTGCATGTTCTATATTAGTAAGATGCGATTGGATAATTGTAATATCCAACTGCTAAAACGATGGATCAAACTTAATTATAATAATATTATATATGTTTAGAAGCAAGAGTTGGGAATGATCCATATGATGGATTGGAATAAGGAGTTATTCACCCAACTGAAATTTTCGAGAGTTGTATGAGATACAATTGGAAGGAGTTCCTACCTAAATAACCTAGTTTTGTGTAATCCGCCTACGCGGACTTAGAACGAAGTGAAATATGGATCTCGACCCACTAGAAAATCTTCCAACGGGATTTTCCGAATCAAATGATGAAGGTCATTTGTTTTGAGTAAAATAGTGGGAGCATATTTAATTAAAGGCCTAATTAAATATGTCAATGATACTTATATTTTCATTAATCCTTGTGTAGATTACCATGATAGCAAACACCTCTAACAACATCTTGCGATCAATCCTTGATAAGGAAAAATTGTCTGGGATAAATTTTCTGGATTGGCACCGAAACCTGAGGATTGTCCTCAAACATGATAAAAAGTTGTATGTCTTGGAGACACCTGTTCCTGCAAAGGAACCTCCTAGTTCTTCACCTAAGGCAGAAATAGATGCTTATAAGAAGCATGTCGATGATGCCAATGAAACTGCTTGTCTCATGCTAGCTACCATGAACTCAGAATTGCAAAAGCAACATGAGAACATGTCGGCGTTCGATATGATCGAACACCTGAAGATTCTCTATCAAGAACAAGCTAGGCATGAGAGGTTTGAAGTTTCAAAAGCCCTTTTTCAAGGCAAGTTAGCTGAGGGAGCCCTTGTAGGTCCCCATGTACTCAAGATGATTGGGTATGTGGAAAACCTTGAGAGATTGGGTTTTCCCCTCGAAAAGGAACTTGCGACTGATTTGATCTTGCAATCGTTGCCAGATAGTTTCAGTCAATTTGTCCTAAATTTCAATATGATTGATATGGACAAATCTCTTCCTGAACTGCTCGCCATGTTAAGAACAGCTGAGTAGAATCTGAAGAGAAAAGGGAAGTCCATTCTGATGATCGGAAATGGAAAGAGACAGAACAAAAGGCCCACCTGTCGCAACCTGAAAAATACAGTGCGCGAAAAAAAAACAACCGACGAAAGAAAATGACAGAAGAGTCGCCACCGTGCGTTATTCATCCCAAAGGAGGGAAAGCAAACGCTCGAAGTAAACCTGAAAAAGGAAAGAACAAGACGGGGTCTCGCAACCAAATCTTGGGTTCGGGAGTCGGTTATGCGAAGGGAATGTATTAGCACCCCTACGCATCCGTAGTACTCTACGGGATCCACTTTTGTGGTTTTCGTCTAAAGGGTGTGGGTTTACCTATAATGTGTTTATTTACTAAAAAGGTTAAGAGAAATGACTCGCGCGGATGTCGCATCCACTGCATACGTATCTCATCTGAATATGAGAATCAGAGTCTTCGTAGCTCGGCTGACCTATGGGTTAGGGGGATGTGTGCTCGCTAAGACATCGCATTTTATGCCTACGTATCTCATCTGGAATGAGAATCAGAGCAAGCCGTAGTTCGGCTAACTACGGGGTTGTGGATTGGGTTTTGGACGAACGACGTTACTACGCAATCTACCGGATGCTCGACCTTTGGAGACTTACTCACCTATAGTAGAAGGAGTAAACGTGTGTTATGGAGAAGAAAAATCAATGAAGGGTTTGTTTGCATTGTAGGAACGCGCATGCAAAAGGGTAATGAGGATAAGACCTCATAGCTCTTAACCCTGGACAAAGGAACCTACATAAAGTAAACACAAAAACATTTCCTCCTATCGAGGTCTTCCAGCTAGGAAAGCAGTAAAATGCGGGAAAAATGTAAAAGTACCACGCGGATAAAGATCCGAAGTAACAGCAATTAGAGGAATGGGAAACCCTGAGATCCTTCCAAGCTAACATCATCAAAGAAAGTGGGTCAGTACAGGTAATCGGAATGAACCTCCAGGGGTTATCCCACAAATAAAGTGGGAAACCACGCAAGTTATCCCTGCAAAAGTCATGTGCCTTCACAAAAACTCAACAAAAGGGCTAATGAAACAAGATAGGGTAACCAAGAGTTGCCCCCAAATCAAAATGTAACCACATGAATAATTCCATCAAAATTCACAAAAAGCTCACAAAAAGCAACCAAGGGTAGGAGGCCTAAACCTCTTGTCAAACACATGCATCAAAAGGGTATCAAATTCACCCATAATACCTCATACATTTAGAGCATTCAAATTAAAGGCATAAAGATGATGGATATAGGGCAAACCTGATTGGAGAGCTTGATTGAAATTGAGTTGCACCCGTGAGGTTTACAAAACAATCTTTAGGGTTTATGTGAGGCAGAGGTGATTCTATGTAGTTGAGTTCCCTTCAGGGTTTGGAGGCTGCTCTGAACTCTGTTAGTTCTTCTCTCACTATCTTTTTCCTCAGGGTTTTGTTCCAAGGAAACCTCAGAGTATTTTGTTTCCCTCCCTTTTTCTCAAGTGAATCTCCCAGTGTAACTCCAAGTGTGTTTTCCTCTACTGAAACTTCAGTATTTATAGACTGATTTTCGTGGGTAGTGGGCTCAAATGAGGGAGACCCAAGTCCAAAAAAATTTATTATATTTTATTTATTTATTTAATTAATTTTATTTATTTATTTATTTTTAACTCTTTTTTTTTTTTTTTTAAGTTTCTTGTATCTAATTCTGATTGACATGATGAAATGCAATGTATCTAATGTTAAATGACCTAAAAATGAATGCATGCATGAGGTGTAACGCGTATGCTTCCAGGAAAAATGAAGGGTAAATTTTGGGGTATTACAGCTGCCCCTATTCAATCAACTGGAGACCCGGAAAGAAGATGGCAGCTGCTTTCATACTTTCGAGGTATCAAGGGATTGAATACAATAAAAGCCCAAAAATTTGCACTAAAGTGAAGTGAAGTAACAATGTCTGTCAGAATCGGCAAAGAGGTGGTCTTGAAAGAAGAATCCGTCTGGTACGGTGAGAGTCAGTCTGAATACCGAAAAAGAATGTTAACTTGGATACCAAAATAAATGGTAACACAGAAATAACCATGGCCTAAATGCCGCTCATCAGTCTGAATACTGGAAATGACTTCGATCTGAACATCGGAAAATTGGCCTGAATGCCACAAGTCGTATCGACCTGAACGTCGGAAACTTCTTCGATCTGAACATCGGAAAGACTTGGCCTGAATGCCACTTCGATCTGAATATCGGGAAAACTGGCATGAATGTCACTTAGATCTGAATATCGGAACACTGGCTTGAATGCCACTTCGATCTGAATATCGGAACACTGGCCTGAATGCCACAAGTCGCATCGACCTGAACGTCGGAAACTTCTTCGATCTGAACATCGGAACACTGGCCTGAATGCCACTTCGGTCTGGATACCGGAAAACTGGCCTGAATGCCACTTCGGTCTGGATACCGGAAAACTGGCCTGAATGCCACTTCGGTCTAGATACCGGAACACTGGCCTGAATGCCACTTCGGTCTGGATACCGGAAAACTGGCCTGAATGCCACTTCGATCTGAATACCGAAAAAACTGGCCTGAATGCCACTTCGGTCTGGATACCGGAAAACTTCATGCCCGTCAGCATCGGCAGAAATAGGGAAGGACAATAAAGGCGGTGCATGGGCTAATGACACTTGCTGGGGATAACCAAGGTGAGTCATGAACAATTTTCAGTCTGAGTACTGGAAACAACTTCTAGCTTATCACTTGGGATACCGAGAATATTTTATGCTTACATGCGTATGTTTGAATCTTTCAATGGCGTAATGCTCCATGAAAATGGAAATGCTACGCAATTTGGGAGGATGCAATGCAATATGATTCTACATGCAGGGATGCGAAATGCTGGGTAGAATGCCAAGCTGAGGCAAGGGGATCTACTGGGAAATGATCACCATCTTCTGGACTCTGGCAAGGCTGTTGGAGATGCACAGCGCAAAGAATTCTGTGGGGAAATGACCCGCCACACGGTGTTCTAGCAATGACGAAATACCGAGATTCTTACTGGGGAGAGAACGACACTGAAAACCTGTTGTTGGGGAAAGCGATAGTGGTTCTGGCAACCACGATTTACGAGATATGACTCAGCAGGGGAAGCAAACACTGATACGGTACCGAGGTTCTGCTTCAAGGAAAGAAACCATGGATCTGACATTGGGGTTATTGATCTGGCCTCGAACTCTAAGGAGCAACCACTTCTGCTGGGAAGATACAGTCTGGCACTGTCAACTCCGCTGGGGGTATATAGTCTGGCACTGTCAACTCTACTGGGGAGTGTATGTCCTGAAACAAACGCTTGGGGAAGTACAGTGGTGAGAACCTGCTAGGGATTGAAGAATCCAACACTCTGATCAGCTCTGCAGGGATAAGACACCGGATTCGTCTGTTGGCGACTTCACTGAGGAAGATATTCACGATCATCTGCAGGGGATTTTAAGGAAATGCCCCGAGGGTATCTGTTCTGAATAGACGATCCAAAGCCCTTAAAATTTACAGCAATTTTAAATGTTTATTAAGCATGTACCTGTAAAGCCCTTATGTGTCATGATGCAATGTTTATCAAAAATTCGGACGTCATTTTTGCAAACAAAACAGTAAAATGAAAATGAAAACAGAGATATACTGAATAACATGATTTTATTGATTGAATGGCCTCTGAATAGGCATTTACATCAGGAAGCAATCCCTGGAAAGAGGTAATCACACAAAAGATAAAAACAGAAATTAATCTAATGGCAATGTGAAATGGATTTCTATTGGGTTCCAATTCTGCTATGACTTGCCCGTCTTTAAGATCCTCCAGATAATCAGCCTTCTGAAAAAGTGATTGAACTGTTTCCTACCTTTCGAAAATTTCCAGTCATCGACATGAGATGAGATTCAGAACTAACTCAGAACGCAGTCATTCGCTTAATCCCTAACTTTTGCCTGGATCGCCCTTTTCGGGTTTTCAATCCACCGGGATACCCATTTTTGCCTAAGTTGCCTTTTCAGGTTTTCAACTTACCGGGTGTACGATCTTTTCATTTTTAATCCCTAATTTTTGCCCGAACCTTTTCATTTTCTTGGTTCGTCGGGATGCCCATTTTTGCCTGGACTATTCTTTTTACTGTCCAGCGGGTCTATTTTATGCGAAGTATTTTTTAATTGCGTCTGAGTTCACAGGGGAAGTGAAGTTTTCACCATCCATAGTTGCAAGCATTAAGGCCCCACCATCAAAAACCTTGGTGACAATATACGGTCCATCATAGTTAGGAGTCCACTTGCCCCTGTGATCTGTCTGAGGAGGAAGGATCCTTTTCAACACTAAATCTCCGACTTGGAAACAACGAGGACGCACTTTCTGATCAAAGGCTCTCTTCATCCGACTCTGATACAACTGCCCATGACAAATGGCTGTCATTCGCTTCTCTTCGATAAGACTCAACTCATTGAACCTTGTCCGAATCCATTCGGCTTCGTCTAACTTGACATCCAACAAGACTCTTAGAGAAGGAATCTCCACTTCAACAGGTAGGACTGCTTCCATACCATACACCAGGGAGTAAGGGGTTGCCCCGGTCGATGTACATACTGAAGTGCGGTACCCATGCAAGGCGAAAGGTAGCATCTCATGCCAATCTCTGTACGTGACGACCATCTTCTGCACAATCTTCTTTATGTTCTTATTTGCCGCCTCAACAACGTCGTTCATCTTAGGGCGGTAAGGGGAAGAATTGTGATGCTGAATGTTGAAGTTCTGACACAACTCCTTCATCATTTTGTTGTTGAGATTAGAACCATTATCAGTAATGATTCTTTCGGGAATCCCATAGCGACAAATGATTTCTTTCTTGATGAAACGGGCAACCACATGTCCGGTGACATTCGCGAACGACGCTGCCTCGACCCACTTGGTGAAATAGTCGATGGCAACAAGGATGAAGCGATGCCCATTGGAAGCAGTCGGCTCAATCTTTCCAATCATGTCAATGCCCCACATAGAAAACGGCCACGGCGAAGACATCACATTCAGAGGATTTGGCGGCACATGCACCTTATCAGCATAAATCTGGCATTTATGACACTTCCGAGCATATTTGAAGCAATCTGATTCCATGGTCATCCAATAATAACCCGCTCTCAACAATTTCTTAGCCATTGCATGTCCGCCGGCATGAGTACCGAAGGAACCTTCATGAACTTCCTGCATTAACATGTCCGCCTCGTGTCTGTCCACGCATCTGAGCAAAACCATGTCGAAGTTCCTCTTATACAACACATCGTCTTTGTTCAAGAAGAAACTGCCTGCCAATCTTCTCAAAGTCTTTCTGTCATTGTTGGATGCCCCTGCAGGGTACTCTTGATTCTTCAGAAAGCACTTGATATCGTGATACCAGGGCTTGTCATCGACTACCAATTCAGCAGCAAACACATATGCGGCCCTGTCAAGGCGCATCACATCGATCCTGGGAGCATGGTTCCAGCGAATTACCTTGATCATGGAGGATAGAGTAGCAAGTGCGTCTGCCATCTGGTCCTCATCACAAGGTATATGATACAATTTTACTGTTGTGAAGAAAGTCAACAGTCTTCTCGTGTAGTCTCTGTAGGGGACCAGAGTGGGTTGGAGAGTATTCCAATCACCATTTACTTTATTGATCACCAGAGCTGAATCTCCGAAGATGTCCAAAGTCTTGATTCTCAAATCAATGGCTTGCTCAATACCCAAGATACAGGCCTCGTACTCAACTTCATTATTTGTGCCCTCAAAAGTCAAACGAGCGGTGAAAGGTATGTGGGCACCTTTCGGAGTTGTAATGACAGCACCAATTCCACTTCCTCTAGCATTGACAGCCCCATCAAACAACAAAGTCCACTTTTCGTTTGGATCAGGTCCCTCCTCAACAACTGGCTCTTCACAGTCTTTCATCTTGAGGAACATGATGTCTTCATCAGGGAATTCAAACTTCATCGGCTCATAATCATCAATCGGCTGCTCGGCAAGGTAGTCTGACAGAATACTACCTTTGATGGCCTTCTGTGACGTGTACTGAATATCATATTCTGTTAAAATCATTTGCCAACGAGCGACCCTTCCGGTGAGAGCTGGCTTCTCGAATATGTATTTCACTGGATCCATCTTAGAAATCAACAAGGTAGTATGGTTCAGCATATACTGCCTCAGTCGGCGAGCAGCCCAGGCCAAAGCACAACAAGTTTTCTCAAGTTGCGAATATTTGACTTCACAGTTGGTAAACTTTTTGCTAAGGTAGTACATGGCATGCTCTTTTCGACCAGACTCGTCATGCTGTCCCAATACACACCCCATCGAGTTCTCAGTCACTGATAGGTACATTATCAGAGGTCTCCCAGGAACTGGAGGTATAAGGATCGGAGGTTTCTGTAGATACTCTTTTATCTTCTCGAAAGCCCTTTGACAATCTTCATTCCACCTGATAGCCTGATCTTTCTTCAGCAATTTGAAAATTGGCTCACACGTGGTTGTTAGGTGAGAGATGAACCTTGCAATGTAGTTCAACCTCCCTAAGAAACTACGGACTTGCTTCTCTGTTCTTGGCTCTGGCATTTCCTGTATCGCTTTTACTTTGTCGGGATCCACCTCAATCCCTTTTTCGCTAACGATAAAACCCAGCAATTTTCCCGATCTCACCCCGAAAGTGCACTTGTTCGGGTTAAGTCTCAGTTTGAATTTCCTCAAACGCTCAAACAGTTTCTGCAAATTCACCAAATGTTCTTCTTCTGTCTGAGATTTGGCAATCATATCGTCCACATAAACCTCGATTTCATGATGAATCATATCATGGAACAGAGTTACCATAGCTCGTTGATATGTTGCTCCGACATTTTTCAGACCAAACGGCATCACCTTGTAGCAGAAGGTGCCCCATGGGGTTATGAAAGTTGTCTTTTTCATGTCTTCTGGTGCCATCTTGATTTGGTTATGTAAGACCCCAATTTTGGCCCTAAGATCCCTCATGGCCCATATCATATCATATCATGGCCTCAAGGATCATTGCATGCCCTAGCTTCCCTCCTAGTGGGTGGTTTGCCTTGTGAGTGTGGTTCTTGATCACCAAGCATGTTTTGCATTTGTATATCTTTGCTTTTCATATGTTTACTAACCAAAAAGTACAAAAATATTGTCATCTAACCATGTTACTTGCAGATGAAGCAATCATCAGTCAAACAGTCAAATCAGTCATTAAGCAATGGATGGTGGCCATTCTTGAAGAATTTGGGCACCATGATCAATCATCAAGAGTTCATATGACTTGTGATATCATTTGGAATCAAGATCTCAAGGGATTAGGGCTTGGAATTCATCAGAACATGGTTCAGTCAAGCAAAACCCTAATAAAGTCAACTGAAGTCAACCTTGGTCAACTGTCCATTTAATCAGTGATTTGATGGTGGGAATTGGTCTGAGAGGTCTCATTCATGTCCCTATAAGCCTCATATATCATGTCAAACATCACCATGGAAGAATTTGAAGTCAAACAAGAAATTTCCCAAAATAGAAAGTTGACCTGTAATTGGAATTTGCCAAAAATGGAAAGTCTTGGTCCTCAACATTACATCATGATACAAGCTTCAAATGAATTTTTTCCCAACATGAAAGTTGAAGATCTTGTTCTCCCATTTCCAAAAAGTCCAAGAACACTCAATTCCCATGTATGGTTGGCAAGTTATGATCAAATCATTTTCAGAAATTTTTGAACTTCAAAAGGCCATATCTCTCAAACCATTTGGCCAAATTGGGTGGGGTTTTTGCAACAAGTCACATTTGATGCCCTCTATCCAAATATGTCATCATCATTCACCAAAACTTCACCAATCAAAATGGAATTTTTGAACTAGCATGAATTAATTTCAAGTGAGGGTGAAAAATGACTTTCCAAATTAACCAATTCCAACACCTCCTACCATTTGAAAATGTTCTGAAATTGCATTTTGGTTGTGTTGGAAGCCCAAATTCGCAGCTACAGCTCATGCACCTCACCACTTAAGTGAAATTGGTCAATTAGCAAAAAACATGTCATTAGCAAATGCTGTTTTCATTTTCCATTAACCTTGATTAACAGATGTTAAACAGCATATATATTCTTCATTTCACTCTGAAAAAAGCCCTAGCAGCCAACATTCCAAAACAGAAAAACCATTTTCCTCTCAAATCTTCATTTTGCATTTTGGAAATTTTCTTGAAGAAATCTCAAAGAGCACGACTCTTCCTTGTTTGCTTCATCATTTATCATCCTTTTGGAGCTCATTGCAAGCCTTTTTCCTTGACTGTGAAGCCATTTCCCAGCTCTGTTTTCCTCGACCTCCTCCCATGGCAGTTTTGAGTTAAAGTTGAATAGAGCAAGCTTGGACCAAAATCCTTCAACCAGTCATCTTTTGGAAGCTATTGGAGCAACTGTTTCGAGCAAACCAAGCCAATCATCATTGTTTCATCAGTTTCTTCAAAATCAAGTAAGAATTCGCATCACTCTATTTGCTAAATTATGCTATGCTTTGTGAAGATCCTTGCATGCTGATTCTTTTAAACTTTGAATCGTGCAAAATGGTTGCATATTGGCTGAGAAATCTGGCTTTAAAGTTTCATGTTCAAATTTGTTAATGCTTGTTTCTTGCTTGCTAGCTCGATTTAGGATAAATTATGGTTGGATTTGTGATGTATGATGTTTGATGTTTCGATTGCCATGCTTACTTTTCATTTCTGGAACAATTAATTTTCCACGATTTGGGGAAGAGGATGAAGATCACTGTAGCCTCAAGAACCCTAGTTTTCATTTTTCCAGAAATTGTATTTTCACGTGTTTGCATGTTGGTCTTACTGTTCTATTGCCATGTCCAATTACTGGCTGCCACGCTTCTGTTCAATACGATGCGTTTCATTAAAATGTTCATGTAATTACCACATTGCCATTATCGGATTTATTTATTTGTTTAAATCATTTATTTCTCAACTTTTATTTCATTTTGACCACCAACTTCCAAAAATCATATCTCATCCATATTTGAT